>NW_027064258.1:0-27173 GCF_032884065.1 Artemia franciscana
ATTAGACTATTTTATGATTGCACATGGTAAAGAATGTGATTAAAGGCTCTTTTCCTATTTCAAAAGTTTTAGTTTTCGAGGGTAATAGCTACGTATGTTGAAAAAAAGAAGATATTAGACTATTTTATGATTGCACATGGTAAAGAATGTGATTAAAGGCTCTTTTCCTATTTCAAAAGTTTTAGTTTTCGAGGGTAATAGCTACGTATGTTCAAAAAATGAAGATATTAGACTATTTTATGATTGCACATGGTAAAGAATGTGATTAAAGGCTCTTTTCCTATTTCAAAAGTTTTAGTTTTCGAGGGTAATAGCTACGTATGTTGAAAAAATGAAGATATTAGACTATTTTATGATTGCAAATGGTAAAAAATGTGATTAAAGGCTCTTTTCCTATGTCAAAAGTTTTAGTTTTCGAGGGTAATAGCTACGTATGTTGAAAAAATGAAGATATTAGACTATTTTATGATTGGAAATGGTAAAAAATGTGATTAAAGGCTCTTTTCCTATTTCAAAAGTTTTAGTTTTCGAGGGTAATAGCTACGTATGTTGAAAAAATGAAGATATTAGACTATTTTATGATTGCAAATGGTAAAGAATGTGATTAAAGGCTCTTTTCCTATGTCAAAAGTTTTAGTTTTCGAGGGTAATAGCTACGTATGTTGAAAAAATGAAGATATTAGACAATTTTATGATTGCACAAGGTAAAGAATGTGATTAAAGGCTCTTTTCCTATTTCAAAAGTTTTAGTTTTCGAGGGTAATAGCTACGTATGTTGAAAAAATGAAGATATTAGACTATTTTATGATTGCAAATGGTAAAGAATGTGATTAAAGGCTCTTTTCCTATTTTAAAAGTTTTAGTTTTCGAGGGTAATAGCTATGTATGTTGAAAAAATGAAGATATTAGAATATTTTATGATTGCACATGGTAAAGAATGTGATTAAAGGCTCTTTTCCTATTTCAAAAGTTTTAGTTTTCGAGGGTAATAGCTACGTATGTTGAAAAAATGAAGATATTAGACTATTTTATGATTGCATATGGTAAAGAATGTGATTAAAGGCTCTTTTCCTATTTCAAAAGTTTTAGTTTTCGAGGGTAATAGCTACGTATGTTGAAAAAATGAAGATACTAGACTATTTTATGATTGCAAATGGTAAAGAATGTGATTAAAGGCTCTTTTCCTATTTCAAAAGTTTTAGTTTTCGAGGGTAATAGCTACGTATGTTGAAAAAATGAAGATATTAGACTATTTTATGATTGCAAATGGTAAAGAATGTGATTAAAGGCTCTTTTCCTATGTCAAAAGTTTTAGTTTTCGAGGGTAATAGCTACTTATGTTGAAAAAATGAAGATATTAGACTATTTATGATTGCAAATGGTAAAGAATGTGATTAAAGGCTCTTTTCCTATGTCAAAAGTTTTAGTTTTCGAGGGTAATAGCTACATATGTTGAAAAAATGAAGATATTAGACAATTTTATGATTGCACATGGTAAACAATGTGATTAAAGGCTCTTTTCCTATTTCAAAAGTTTTAGTTTTCGAGGGTAATAGCTACGTATGTTGAAACAATGAAGATATTAGACTATTTTATGATTGCACATGGTAAAGAATGTGATTAAAGGCTCTTTTCCTATTTCAAAAGTTTTAGTTTTCGAGGGTAATAGCTACCTATGTTGAAAAAATGAAGATATTAGACTATTTTATGATAACACATGGTAAAGAATGTTATTAAAGGCTCTTTTCCTATTTCAAAAGTTTTAGTTTTCGAGGGTAATAGCTACGTATGTTCAAAAAAAGAAGATATTAGACTACTTTATGATTGCACATGGTAAAGAATGTGATTAAAGGCTCTTTTCCTATTTCAAAAGTTTTAGTTTTCGAGGGTAATAGCTACGTATGTTGAAAAAATGAAGATATTAGACTATTTTATGATTGCACATGGTAAAGAATGTGATTAAAGGCTCTTTTCCTATTTCAAAAGTTTTAGTTTTTGAGGGTAATAGCTACGTATGTTGAAAAAATGAAGATATTAGACTATTTTATGATTGCAAATGGTAAAGAATGTGATTAAAGGCTCTTTTCCTATGTCAAAAGTTTTAGTTTTCGAGGGTAATAGCTATGTATGTTGAAAAAATGAAGATATTAGACTATTTTATGATTGGAAATGGTAAAAAATGTGATTAAAGGTTCTTTTCCTATTTCAAAAGTTTTAGTTTTCGAGGGTAATAGCTACGTATGTTGAAAAAATGAAAATATTAGACTATTTTATGATTGCAAATGGTAAAGAATGTGATTAAAGGCTCTTTTCCTATGCCAAAAGTTTTAGTTTTCGAGGGTAATAGCTACGTATGTTGAAAAAATGAAGATATTAGACAATTTTATGATTGCACAAGGTAAAGAATGTGATTAAAGGCTCTTTTCCTATTTCAAAATTTTAGTTTTCGAGGGTAATAGCTACGTATGTTGAAAAAATGAAGATATTAGACTATTTTATGATTGCAAATGGTAAAGAATATGATTAAAGGCTCTTTTCCTATTTTAAAAGTTTTAGTTTTCGAGGGTAATAGCTACGTATGTTGAAACAATGAAGATATTAGACTATTTTATGATTACACATGGTAAAGAATGTGATTAAAGGCTCTTTTCCTATTTCAAAAGTTTTAGTTTTCGAGGGTAATAGCTACCTATGTTGAAAAAATGAAGATATTAGACTATTTTATGATTGCACATGGTAAAGAATGTGATTAAAGGCTCTTTTCCTATTTCAAAAGTTTTAGTTTTCGAGGGTAATAGCTACGTATGTTCAAAAAAAGAAGATATTAGACTATTTTATGATTGCACATGGTAAAGAATGTGATTAAAGGCTCTTTTCCTATTTCAAAAGTTTTAGTTTTCGAGGGTAATAGCTACGTATGTTGAAAAAATGAAGATATTAGACTATTTTATGATTGCAAATGGTAAAAAATGTGATTAAGGGCTCTTTTCCTATGTCAAAAGTTTTAGTTTTCGAGGGTAATAGCTACGTATGTTGAAAAAATGAAGATATTAGACTATTTTATGATTGGAAATGGTAAAGAATGTGATTAAAGGCTCTTTTCCTATTTCAAAAGTTTTAGTTTTCGAGGGTAATAGCTACGTATGTTGAAAAAATGAAGATATTAGACTATTTTATGATTGCAAATGGTAAAGAATGTGATTAAAGGCTCTTTTCCTATGTCAAAAGTTTTAGTTTTCGAGGGTAATAGCTACGTATGTTGAAAAAATGAAGATATTAGACAATTTTATGATTGCACAAGGTAAAGAATGTGATTAAAGGCTCTTTTCCTATTTCAAAAGTTTTAGTTTTCGAGGGTAATAGCTACGTATGTTGAAAAAATGAAGATATTAGACTATTTTATGATTGCATATGGTAAAGAATGTGATGAAAGGCTCTTTTCCTATTTCAAAAGTTTTAGTTTTCGAGGGTAATAGCTACGTATGTTGAAAAAATGAAGATACTAGACTATTTTATGATTGCAAATGGTAAAGAATGTGATTAAAGGCTCTTTTCCTATTTCAAAAGTTTTAGTTTTCGAGGGTAATAGCTACGTATGTTGAAAAAATGAAGATATTAGACTATTTTATGATTGGAAATGGTAAAAAATGTGATTAAAGGCTCTTTTCCTATTTCAAAAGTTTTAGTTTTCGAGGGTAATAGCTACGTATGTTGAAAAAATGAAGATATTAGACTATTTTATGATTGCAAATGGTAAAGAATGTGATTAAAGGCTCTTTTCCTATGTCAAAAGTTTTAGTTTTCGAGGGTAATAGCTACGTATGTTGAAAAAATGAAGATATTAGACAATTTTATGATTGCACATGGTAAAGAATGTGATTAAAGGCTCTTTTCCTATTTCAAAAGTTTTAGTTTTAGAGGGTAATAGCTACGTATGTTAAAAAAATGAAGATATTAGACTATTTTATGATAGCAAATGGTAAAGAATGTGATTAAAGGCTCTTTTCCTATTTTAAAAGTTTTAGTTTTCGAGGGTAATAGCTTTGTATGTTGAAAAAATGAAGATATTAGAATATTTTATGATTGCACATGGTAAAGAATGTGATTAAAGGCTCTTTTCCTATTTCAAAAGTTTTAGTTTTCGAGGGTAATAGCTACGTATGTTGAAAAAATGAAGATATTAGACTATTTTATGATTGCATATGGTAAAGAATTTGATGAAAGGCTCTTTTCCTATTTCAAAAGTTTTAGTTTTCGAGGGTAATAGCTACGTATGTTGAAAAAATGAAGATACTAGACTATTTTATGATTGCAAATGGTAAAGAATGTGATTAAAGGCTCTTTTCCTATTTCAAAAGTTTTAGTTTTCGAGGGTAATAGCTAGTTCTGTGGAAAAAATGAAGATATTAGACTATTTTATGATTGCAAATGGTAAAGAATGTGATTAAAGGCTCTTTTTCTATTTCAAAATTTTAGTTTTCGGGGTAATAGCTAAGTATGTTGAAAAAATGAAGATATTAGACTATTTTATGATTGCAAATGGTAAAGAATGTGATTATAGGCTCTTTTTCTATTTCAAAAGTTTTAGTTTTCGAGGGTAATAGCTACGTATGTTGAAAAAATAAAAATATTAGACTATTTTATGATTGAAAATGGTAAAGAATGTGATTAAAGGCTCTTTTCCTATTTCAAAAGTTTTAGTTTTCGAGGGTAATAGCTTTGTCTGTGGAAAAATGAAGATATTAGACTATTTTATGATTGCAAATGGTAAAGAATGTGATTAAAGGCTCTTTTCCTGTTTCAAAAGTTTTAGTTTTCGAGGGTAATAGCTACGTATGTTGAAAAAATGAAGATATTAGACTATTTTATGATTGCAAATGGTAAAGAATGTGATTAAAGGCTCTTTTCCTGTTTCAAAAGTTTTAGTTTTCGAGGGTAATAGCTACGTATGTTGAAAAAATGAAGATATTAGACTATTTTATGATTGCAAATGGTAAAGAATGTGATTAAAGGCTCTTTTCCTATGTCAAAAGTTTTAGTTTTCGAGGGTAATAGCTTTGTCTGTGGAAAAATGAAGATATTAGACTATTTTATGATTGCAAATGGTAAAGAATGT
Organism: Artemia franciscana; assembly: GCF_032884065.1. NCBI lineage: Eukaryota > Metazoa > Arthropoda > Branchiopoda > Anostraca > Artemiidae > Artemia > Artemia franciscana. Next base: position 5,117 of record NW_027064258.1, read on the forward strand.
GATTAAAGGCCCTTTTCCTATTTCAAAAGTTTTAGTTTTCGAGGGTAATAGCTACGTATGTTCAAAAAAGAAGATATTAGACTATTTTATGATTGCACATGGTAAAGAATGTGATTAAAGGCTCTTTTCCTATTTCAAAAGTTTTAGTTTTCGAGGGTAATAGCTACGTATGTTGAAAAAATGAAGATATTAGACTATTTTATGATTGCACGCGGTAAAGAATGTGATTAAAGGCTCTTTTCCTATTTCAAAAATTTTAGTTTTTGAGGGTAATAGCTAGTTATGTTGAAAAATGAAGATATTAGACTATTTTATGATTGCAAATGGTAAAGAATGTGATTAAAGGCTCTTTACCTATGTCAAAAGTTTTAGTTTTCGATTGTAATAGCTACGTATGCTGAAAAAATGAAGATATTAGACTATTTATGATTGGAAATGGTAAAAAATGTGATTAAAGGCTCTTTTCCTATTTCAAAAGTTTTAGTTTTCGAGGGTAATAGCTACGTATGTTGAAAAAATGAAGATATTAGACTATTTTATGATTGCAAATGGTAAAGAATGTGATTAAAGGCCCTTTTCCTATGTCAAAAGTTTTAGTTTTCGAGGGTAATAGCTACGTATGTTGAAAAAATGAAGATATTAGACAATTTTATGATTGCACAAGGTAAAGAATGTGATTAAAGGCTCTTTTCCTATTTCAAAAGTTTTAGTTTTCGAGGGTAATTGCTACGTATGTTGAAAAAATGAAGATATTAGACTATTTTATGATTGCAAATGGTAAAGAATGTGATTAAAGGCTCTTTTCCTATTTCAAAAGTTTTAGTTTTCGCGGGTAATAGCTATGTATGTTGAAAAAATGAAGATATTAGATTATTTTATGATTGCACATGGTAAAGAATGTGATTAAAGGCTCTTTTCCTATTTCAAAAGTTTTAGTTTTCGAGGGTAATAGCTACGTATGTTGAAAAAATGAAGATATTAGACTATTTTATGATTGCAAATCGTAAAGATTGTAATTAAAGGCTCTTTTCCTATGTCAAAAGTTTTAGTTTTCGAGGGTAATAGCTTTGTTGAAAAAATGAAGATATTAGACTATTTTATGATTGCACTGGTAAAGAATGTGATTAAAGGCTCTTTTCCTATTTCAAAAGTTTTAGTTTTCGAGGGTAATAGCTACGTATGTTGAAAAAATGAAGATATTAGACTATTTTATGATTGCAAATGGTAAAGAATGTGATTAAAGGCTCTTTTTCTATTTCAAAAGTTTTAGTTTTCGAGGGTAATAGCTACGTATGTTGAAAAAATGAAGATATTAGACTATTTTATGATTGCACATGGTAAAGAATGTGATTAAAGGCTCTTTTCCTATTTCAAAAGTTTTAGTTTTCGAGGGTAATAGCTACGTATGTTGAAAAAATGAAGATATTAGACTATTTTATGATTGCACATGGTAAAGAATGTGATTAAAGGCTCTTTTCCTATTTCAAAAGTTTTAGTTTTCGAGGGTAATAGCTACGTATGTTGAAAAAATGAAGATATTAGACTATTTTATGATTGCACATGGTAAAGAATGTGATTAAAGGCTCTTTTCCTATTTCAAAAGTTTTAGTTTTCGAGGGTAATAGCTACGTATGTTGAAAAAATGAAGATATTAGACTATTTTATGATTGCACATGGTAAAGAATGTGATTAAAGGCTCTTTTCCTATGTCAAAAGTTTTAGTTTTCGAGGGTAATAGCTACGTATGTTGAAAAAATGAAGATATTAGACTATTTTATGATTGGAAATGGTAAAAAATGTGATTAAAGGCTCTTTTCCTATCTCAAAAGTTTTAGTTTTTGAGGGTAATAGCTACGTATGTTGAAAAAATGAAGATATTAGACTATTTTATGATTGCAAATCGTAAAGAATGTGATTATAGGCTCTTTTTCTATTTCAAAAGTTTTAGTTTTCGAGGGTAATAGCTACGTATGTTGAAAAAATGAAGATATTAGACTATTTTATGATTGCAAATGGTAAAGAATGTGACTAAAGGCTCTTTTCCTATGTCAAAAGTTTTAGTTTTCGAGGGTAATAGCTTTGTCTGTGGAAAAAATGAAGATATTAGACTATTTTATGATTGCACATGGTAAAGAATGTGATTAAAAACTCTTTTCCTATTTCAAAAGTTTTAGTTTTCGAGGGTAGTAGCTATGTATGTTGAAAATATGAAGATATTAGACTATTTTATGATTGCAAATGGTAAAGAATGTGATTAAAGGCTCTTTTCCTATTTTAAAAGTTTTAGTTTTCGAGGGTAATAGCTACGTATGTTGAAAAAATGAAGATATTAGACTATTTTGTGATTGCAAATGGTAAAGGGTAAGAGCTTTGTCTGTGGAAAAAATGAGGATATTAGACTATTTTATGATTGCAAATGGTAAAGAATGTGATTAAAGGCTCTTTTCCTATGTCAAAAGTTTTAGTTTTCGAGGGTAATAGCTACGTATATTGAAAAAATGAAGATATTAGACTATTTTATGATTGCAAATGGTAAAGAATGTAATTAAAGGCTCTTTTCCTATTTCAAAAGTTTTAGTTCTCGGGGTAAGAGCTACGTATGTTGAAAAAATGAAGATATTAGACTATTTTATGATTGCAAATGGTAAAGAATGTGATTAAAGGCTCTTTTCCTATGTCAAAAGTTTTAGTTTTCGAGGGTAATAGCTACGTATATTGAAAAAATGAAGATATTAGACTATTTTATGATTGCAAATGGTAAAGAATGTGATTAAAGGCTCTTTTCCTATTTCAAAAGTTTTAGTTCTCGGGGTAAGAGCTACGTATGTTGAAAAAATGAAGATATTAGACTATTTTATGATGGCAAATGGGAAAGAATGTGATTAAAGGCTCTTTTCCTATGTCAAAAGTTTTAGTTTTCGAGGGTAATAGCTACGTATGTTGAAAAAATGAAGATATTAGACTATTTTATGATTGCAAATGCTAAAGAATGTGATTAAAGGCTCTTTTCCTATGTCAAAAGTTTTAGTTTTCGAGGGTAATAGCTACGTATGTTGAAAAAATGAAGATATTAGACTAATTTTATGATTGCAAATGGTAAAGAATGTGATTAAAGGCTCTTTTCCTATTTCAAAAGTTTTAGTTTTCGGGGTAAGAGCTACGTATGTTGAAAAAATGAAGATATTAGACTATTTTATGATTGCAAATGGTAAAGAATGTGATTAAAGGCTCTTTTCCTATGTCAAAAGTTTTAGTTTTCGAGGGTAATAGCTACGTATGTTGAAAAAATGAAGGTATTAGACTATTTTATGATTGCAAATGGTAAAGAATGTGATTAAAGGCTCTTTTCCTATGTCAAAAGTTTTAGTTTTCGAGGGTAATAGCTACGTATGTTGAAAAAATGAAGATATTAGACTATTTTATGATTGCAAATGGTAAAGAATGTGATTAAAGGCTCTTTTCCTATGTCAAAAGTTTTAGTTTTCGAGGGTAATAGCTACGTATGTTGAAAAAAATGAAGATATTAGACTATTTTATGATTGCAAATGGTAAAGAATGTTGATTAAAGGCTCTTTTCCTATTTCAAAAGTTTTAGTTTTCGAGGGTAATAGCTTTGTCTGTGGGAAAAATGAGATATTAGACTATTTTATGATTGCAAATGGTAAAGAATGTGATTAAAGGCTCTTTTTCTATTTCAAAAGTTTTAGTTTTCGAGGGTAATAGCTACGTATGTGGAAAAAATGAAAGATATTAGACTATTTTATGATTGCAAATGGTAAAGAATTTGATTAAAGGCTCTTTTCCTATTTCAAAAGTTTTAGTTTTCGAGGGTAATAGCTTTGTCTGTGGAAAAAATGAAGTATTAGACAATTTTATGATTGCAAATGGTAAAGAATGTGATTAAAGGCTCTTTTCCTATTTCAAAAGTTTTAGTTTTCGAGGGTAATAGCTACGTATGTTGAAAAAATGAAGATATTAGACTATTTTATGATTGCAAATGGTAAAGAATGTGATTAAAGGCTCTTTTCCTATTTCAAAAGTTTTAGTTTTCGAGGGTAATAGCTTTGTCTGTGGAAAAAATGAAGATATTAGACAATTTTATGATTGCATATGGTAAAGAATGTGATTAAAGGCTCTTTTCCTATTTCAAAAGTTTTAGTTTTCGAGGGTAATAGCTACGTATGTTGAAAAAATGAAGATATTAGACTATTTTATGATTGCAAATGGTAAAGAATGTGATTAAAGGCTCTTTTCCTATGTCAAAAGTTTTAGTTTTCGAGGGTAATAGCTACGTATGTTGAAAAAATGAAGATATTAGACTATTTTATGATTGCAAATGGTAAAGAATGTGATTAAAGGCTCTTTTCCTATTTCAAAAGTTTTAGTTTTCGAGGGTAATAGCTACGTATGTTGAAAAAATGAAGATATTAGACTACTTTTATGATTGCAAATGTAAAGAATGTGATTAAAGGCTCTTTTCCTATGTCAAAAGTTTTAGTTTTCGAGGGTAATAGCTACGTATGTTGAAAAAATGAAGGTATTAGACTATTTTATGATTGCAAATGGTAAAGAATGTTATTAAAGGCTCTTTTCCTATGTCAAAAGTTTTAGTTTTCGAGGGTAATAGCTACGTATGTTGAAAAAATGAACATATTAGACTATTTTATGATTGCAAATGGTAAAGAATGTGATTAAAGGCTCTTTTCCTATGTCAAAAGTTTTAGTTTTCGAGGGTAATAGCTACGTATGTTGAAAAAAATGAAGATATTAGACTATTTTATGATTGCAAATGGTAAAGAATGTTGATTAAAGGCTCTTTTCCTATTTCAAAAGTTTTAGTTTTCGAGGGTAATAGCTTTGTCTGTGGGAAAAAATGAGATATTAGACTATTTTATGATTGCAAATGGTAAAGAATGTGATTAAAGGCTCTTTTCCTATTTCAAAAGTTTTAGTTTTCGAGGGTAATAGCTACGTATGTGGAAAAAATGAAGATATTAGACTATTTTATGATTGCAAATGGTAAAGAATTTGATTAAAGGCTCTTTTCCTATTTCAAAAGTTTTAGTTTTCGAGGGTAATAGCTTTGTCTGTGGAAAAAATGAAGTATTAGACAATTTTATGATTGCAAATGGTAAAGAATGTGATTAAAGGCTCTTTTCCTATTTCAAAAGTTTTAGTTTTCGAGGGTAATAGCTACGTATGTTGAAAAAATGAAGATATTAGACTATTTTATGATTGCAAATGGTAAAGAATGTGATTAAAGGCTCTTTTCCTATGTCAAAAGTTTTAGTTTTCGAGGGTAATAGCTACGTATGTTGAAAAAATGAAGATATTAGACTATTTTATGATTGCATATGGTAAAGAATGTGATTAAAGGCTCTTTTCCTATTTCAAAAGTTTTAGTTTTCGAGGGTAATAGCTTTGTCTGTGGAAAAAATGAAGATATTAGACAATTTTATGATTGCACATGGTAAAGAATGTGATTAAAGGCTCTTTTCCTATGTCAAAAGTTTTAGTTTTCGAGGGTAATAGCTACGTATGTTGAAAAAATGAAGATATTAGACTATTTTATGATTGCAAATGGTAAAGAATGTTATTAAAGGCTCTTTTCCTATTTCAAAAGTTTTAGTTTTCGAGGGTAATAGCTACGTATGTTAAAAAAATGTAGATATTAGACTATTTTATGATTGCAAATGGTAAAGAATGTGATTAAAGGCTCTTTTCCTATGTCAAAAGTTTTAGTTTTCGATGGTAATAGCTACGTATGTTGAAAAAATGAAGATATTAGACTATTTTATGATTGCAAATAGTAAAGAATGTGATTAAAGGCTCTTTTCCTATTTCAAAAGTTTTAGTTTTCGAGGGTAATAGCTTTGGCTGTGGAAAAAATGAAGATATTAGACAATTTTATGATTGCACATGGTAAAGAATGTGATTAAAGGCTCTTTTCCTATTTCAAAAGTTTTAGTTTTCGAGGGTAATAGCTATGTATACGATAATAGCTATATAACATACGTAGCTATTACCCCCGAAAACTAAAACTTTTGAAATAGCAAAAGAGCCTTTAATCACATTCTTTACCATTTGCAATCATGATAGTCTAATATCTTCATTTTTTCCACAGCCAAAGCTATTACCCTCGAAAACTAAAACTTTTGAAATAGGAAAAGAGCCTTTAATCACATTCTTTACTATTTGCAATCATAAAATAGTCTAATATCTTCATTTTTTCAACATACGTAGCTATTACCCTCGAAAACTAAAACTTTTGACATAGGAAAAGAGCCTTTAATCACATTCTTTACCATTTGCAATCATAAAATAGTCTAATATCTACATTTTTTTAACATACGTAGCTATTACCCTCGAAAACTAAAACTTTTGAAATAGGAAAAGAGCCTTTAATAACATTCTTTACCATTTGCAATCATAAAATAGTCTAATATCTTCATTTTTTCAACATACGTAGCTATTACCCTCGAAAACTAAAACTTTTGACATAGGAAAAGAGCCTTTAATCACATTCTTTACCATGTGCAATCATAAAATTGTCTAATATCTTCATTTTTTCCACAGACAAAGCTATTACCCTCGAAAACTAAAACTTTTGAAATAGGAAAAGAGCCTTTAATCACATTCTTTACCATATGCAATCATAAAATAGTCTAATATCTTCATTTTTTCAACATACGTAGCTATTACCCTCGAAAACTAAAACTTTTGACATAGAAAAAGAGCCTTTAATCACATTCTTTACCATTTGCAATCATAAAATAGTCTAATATCTTCATTTTTTCAACATACGTAGCTATTAATCTCGAAAACTAAAACTTTTGAAATAGGAAAAGAGCCTTTAATCACATTCTTTACCAAGTGCAATCATAAAATTGTCTAATAACTTCATTTTTTCCACAGACAAAGCTATTACCCTTGAAAACTAAAACTTTTGAAATAGGAAAAGAGCCTTTAATCAAATTCTTTACCATTTGCAATCATAAAATAGTCTAATATCTTTCATTTTTTCAACATACGTAGCTATCACCCTCGAAAACTAAAACTTTTGAAATAAGAAAAGAGCCTTTAATCACATTCTTTACCATGTGCAATCATAAAATTGTCTAATATCTTCATTTTTCCCACAGACAAAGCTATTACCCTCGAAAACTAAAACTTTTGAAATAGGAAAAGAGCCTTTAATCAAATTCTTAACCATTTGCAATCATAAAATAGTCTCATATCTTCATTTTTTTCAACATACGTAGCTATTACCCTCGAAAACTAAAACTTTTGACATAGGAAAAGAGCCTTTAATCACATTCTTTACCATTTGCAATCATAAAATAGTCTAATATGTTCATTTTTTCAACATACGTAGCTATTACCCTCGAAAACTAAAACTTTTGACATAGGAAAAGAGCCTTTAATCACATTCTTTACCATTTGCAATCATAAAATAGTCTAATATCTTCATTTTTTCAACATACGTAGCTATTACCCTCGAAAACTAAAACTTTTGAAATAGGAAAAGAGCCTTTAATCACACTTCTTTACCATTTGCAATCATAAAATAGTCTAATATCTTCATTTTTTCAACATACGTAGCTATTACCCTCGAAAACTAAAACTTTTGACATAGGAAAAGAGCCTTTAATCACATTCTTTACCATTTGCAATCATAAAATAGTCTAATATCTTCATTTTTTCAACATACGTAGCTATTACCCTCGAAAACTAAAACTTTTGACATAGGAAAAGAGCCTTTAATCACATTCTTTACCATTTGCAATCATAAAATAGTCTAATATCTTCATTTTTTCAACATACGTAGCTATTACCCTCGAAAACTAAAACTTTTGAAATAGGAAAAGAGCCTTTAATCACATTCTTTACCATGTGCAATCATAAAATAGTCTAATATCTTCATTTTTTCAACATACGTAGCTATTACCCTCGAAAACTAAAACTTTTGACATAGGAAAAGAGCCTTTAATCACATTCTTTACCATGTGCAATCATAAAATAGTCTAATATCTTCATTTTTTCAACATACGTAGCTATTACCCTCGAAAAATAAAACTTTTGACATAGGAAAAGAGCCTTTAATCACATTCTTTCCCATTTGCCATCATAAAATAGTCTAATATCTTCATTTTTTCAACATACGTAGCTCTTACCCCCGAGAACTAAAACTTTTGAAATAGGAAAAGAGCCTTTAATCACATTCTTTACCATTTGCAATCATAAAATAGTCTAATATCTTCATTTTTTCAATATACGTAGCTATTACCCTCGAAAACTAAAACGTTTGACATAGGAAAAGAGCCTTTAATCACATTCTTTACCATGTGCAATCATAAAATAGTCTAATATCTTCATTTTTTCAACATACGTAGCTATTGCCCTCGAAAACTAAAACTTTGACATAGGGAAAGAGCCTTTAATCACATTCTTTACCATTTGCAATCATAAAATAGTCTAATATCTTCATTTTTTCCACAGATAAAGCTCTTACCCTTTAATCGCATTCTTTACCATGTGCAATCATAAAATAATCTAATATCTTCATTTTCTCAACATACGTAGCTATTACCCTCGAAAACTAAAACTTTTAAAATAGGAAAAGAGCCTTTAATCACATTCTTTACCATTTGCAATCATAAAATAGTCTAATATCTTCATTTTTTCAACATACGTAGCTATTACCCTCGAAAACTAAAACTTTTGAAACAGGAAAAGAGCCTTTAATCACATTCTTTACCATGTGCAATCATAAAATAGTCTAATATCTTCATTTTTTCCACAGACAAAGCTATTACCCTCGAAAACTAAAACTTTTGACATAGGAAAAGAGCCTTTAATCACATTCTTTACCATTTGCAATCATAAAATAGTCTAATATCTTCATTTTTTCAACATACGTAGCTATTACCCTCGAAAACTAACACTTTTGAAATAGAAAAAGAGCCTATAATCACATTCTTTACCATTTGCAATCATAAAATAGTCTAATATCTTCATTTTTTCAACATACCTAGCTATTACCCTCAAAAACTAAAACTTTTGAAATAGGAAAAGAGCCTTTAATCACATTTTTTACCATTTCCAATAATAAAATAGTCTAATATCTTCATTTTTTCAACATACGTAGTTATTACCCTCGAAAACTAAAACTTTTGACATAGGAAAAGAGCCTTTAATCACATTCTTTACCATTTGCAATCATAAAATAGTCTAATATCTTCATTTTTTCAACATACGTAGCTATTACCCTCGAAAACTAAATCTTTTGAAATAGGAAAAGAGCCTTTAATCACATTCTTTACCATGTGCAATCATAAAATAGTCTAATATCTTCATTTTATCAACATAGGTAGCTATTACCCTCGAAAAATAAAACTTTTGAAATAAGAAAAGAGCCTTTAATCACATTCTTTACCATGTGCAATCATAAAATAGTCTAATATCTTCATTGTTTCAACATACATAGCTATTACCCTCGAAAACTAAAACTTTTGAAATAGAAAAAGAGTCTTTAATCACATTCTTTACCATTTGCAATCATAAAATAGTCTAATATCTTCATTTTTTCAATATACGTAGCTATTACCCTGGAAAACTAAAACTTTTGAAATAGGAAAAGAGCCTTTAATCACTATCTTTACCATGTGCAATCATAAAAGTGTCTAATATCTTCATTTTTCAACATATGTAGCTATTACCCTCGAAAACTAAAACTTTTGACATAGGAAAAGAGCCTTTAATCACATTCTTTATCATTTGCAATCATAAAATAGTCTAATATCTTCATTTTTTCAACATACGTATCTATTACCCTCGAAAACTAAAACTTTTGAAATAGGAAAAGAGCCTTTAATCACATTCTTTACCATTTGCAATCATAAAATAGTCTAGTATCTTCATTTTTTCAACATACGTAGCTATTACCCTCGAAAACTAAAACTTTTGAAATAGGAAAAGAGCCTTTAATCACATTCTTTACCATAAGCAATCATAAAATAGTCTAATATCTTCATTTTTTCAACATACGTAGCTATTACCCTCGAAAACTAAAACTTCTGAAATAGGAAAAGAGACTTTAATCACATTCTTTACCATGTGCAATCATAAAATAATCTAATATCTTCATTTTTTCAACATACGTAGCTATTACCCTCGAAAACTAAAACTTTTAAAATAGGAAAAGAGCCTTTAATCACATTCTTTACCATTTGCAATCATAAAATAGTCTAATATCTTCATTTTTTCAACATACGTAGCTATTACCCTCGAAAACTAAAACTTTTGAAATAGGAAAAGAGCCTTTAATCACATTCTTTACCATTGTGCAATCATAAAATAGTCTAATATCTTCATTTTTTCAACATACGTAGCTATTACCCTCGAAAACTAAAACTTTTGAAATAGGAAAAGAGCCTTTAATCACATTCTTTACCATTGCAATCATAAAATAGTCTAATATCTTCATTTTTTCAACATACGTAGCTATTACCCTCGAAAACTAAAACTTTTGAATAGGAAAAGAGCCTTTAATCATTTTTTACCATTTCAATCATAAAATAGTCTAATATCTTCATTTTTTCAACATACGTAGCTATTACCCTCGAAAACTAAAACTTTTGAATAGGAAAAGAGCCTTTAATCACAATCTTTACCATTTACAATCATAAAATAGTCTAATATCTTCATTTTTTCAACATACGTAGCTATTACCCTCGAAAACTAAAACTTTTGAAATAGGAAAAGAGCCTTTAATCACATTCTTTACCATATGCAATCATAAAATAGTCTAATATCTTCATTTTTTCAACATACGTAGCTATTACCCTCGAAAACTAAAACTTTTGAAATAGGAAAAGAGCCTTTAATCACATTCTTTACCATGTGCAATCATAAAATAGTCTAATATCTTCATTTTTTCAACATACGTAGCTATTACCCTCGAAAACTAAAACTTTTGAAATAGGAAAAAGAGCCTTTAATCACATTCTTTACCATTTGCAATCATAAAATAGTCTAATATCTTCATTTTTTCAACATACGTAGCTATTACCCTCGAAAACTAAAACTTTTGAAATAGGAAAAGAGCCTTTAATCACATTCTTTACCATTTGCAATCATAAAATAGTCTAATATCTTCATTTTTTCAACATACGTAGCTATTACCCTCGAAAACTAAAACTTTTGAAATAGGAAAAGAGCCTTTAATCACATTCTTTACCATTTGCAATCATAAAATAGTCTAATATCTTCATTTTTTCAGCATACGTAGCTATTACCCTCGAAAACTAAAACTTTTGACATAGGAAAAGAGCCTTTAATCACATTCTTTACCATTTGCAATCATAAAATAGTCTAATATCTTCATTTTTTCAACATACGTAGCTATTACCCTCGAAAACTAAAACTTTTGAATAGGAAAGAGCCTTTAATCACATTCTTTACCATTTTCAATCATAAAATAGTCTAATATCTTCATTTTTTCACATATAGCTATTACCCTCAAAAACTAAAATTGTCTATATCTTCATTGTTTCAACATACGTAGCTATTACCCTCGAAAACTAAAACTTTTGAAATAGAAAAAGAGCCTTTAATCACATTCTTTACCATTGCAATCATAAAATAGTCTAATATCTTCATTGTTTCAACATACGTAGCTATTACCCTCGAAAACTAAAACTTTTGAAATAGAAAAAGAGCCTTTAATCACATTCTTTACCATGTGCAATCATAAAATAGTCTAATATCTTCATTTTTCAACATACGTAGCTATTACCCTCGAAAACTAAAACTTTTGAAAAAAAAAGAGCCTTTAATCACATTCTTTACCATGTGCAATCATAAAATAGTCTAATATCTTCATTTTTCAACATACGTAGCTATTACCCTCGAAAACTAAAACTTTTGAAAATAGGAAAAGAGCCTTTAATCACATTCTTTACCATTTGCAATCATAAAATAGTCTAATATCTTCATTTTTTCAACATACGTAGCTATTACCCTCGAAAACTAAAACTTTTGAAAGGAAAAGAGCCTTTAATCACATTCTTTACCATTTGCAATCATAAAATAGTCTAATATCTTCATTTTTTCAACATACGTAGCTATTACCCTCGAAAACTAAAACTTTTGACATAGGAAAAGAGCCTTTAATCACATTCTTTACCATTTGCAATCATAAAATAGTCTAATATCTTCATTTTTTCAACATAAGTAGCTATTACCCTCGAAAACTAAAACTTTTGATAGAAAAAGAGCCTTTAATCACATTCTTTACCATTTGCAATCATAAAATAGTCTAATATCTTCATTTTTTCAACATACGTAGCTATTACCCTCGAAAACTAAAACTTTTGAAATAGGAAAAGAGCCTTTAATCACATTCTTTACCATTTGTAATCATAAAATAGTCTAATATCTTCATTTTTTCAACATACGTAGCTATTACCCTCGAAAACTAAAACTTTTGACATAGGAAAAGAGCCTTTAATCACATTCTTTACCATTTGAATCATAAAATAGTCTAATATCTTCATTTTTTCAACATACGTAGCTATTACCCTCGAAAACTAAAACTTTTGACGTAGGAAAAGAGCCTTTAATCACATTCTTTACCATTTGCAATCATAAAATAGTCTAATATCTTCATTTTTTCAACATAGTAGCTATTACCCTCGAAAACTAAAACTTTTGAAATAGGAAAAGAGCCTTTAATCACATTCTTTACCATGTGCAATCATAAAATAGTCTAATATCTTCATTTTTTCAACATACGTAGCTATTACCCTCGAAAACTAAAACTTTTGAAATAGGAAAAGAGCCTTTAATCACATTCTTTACCATGTGCAATCATAAAATAGTCTAATATCTTCATTTTTCAACATACGTAGCTATTACCCTCGAAAACTAAAACTTTTGAAATAGGAAAAGAGCCTTTAATCACATTCTTTACCATTTGCAATCATAAAATAGTCTAATATCTTCATTTTTTCAACATACGTAGCTATTACCCTCGAAAACTAAAACTTTTGAAATAGGAAAAGAGCCTTTAAGCACATTCTTTACCATGTGCAATCATAAAATAGTCTAATATCTTCATTTTTCAACATACGTAGCTATTACCCTCGAAAACTAAAACTTTTGACATAGGAAAAGAGCCTTTAATCACATTCTTTACCATTTGCAATCATAAAATAGTCTAATATCTTCATTTTTTCAACATACGTAGCTATTACCCTCGAAAACTAAAACTTTTGAAATAGGAAAAGAGCCTTTAATCACATTCTTTACCATTTGCAATCATAAAATAGTCTAATATCTTCATTTTTTCAACATACGTAGCTATTACCCTCGAAAACTAAAACTTTTGAAATAGGAAAAGAGCCTTTAATCACATTCTTTACCATTGCAATCATAAAATAGTCTAATATCTTCATTTTTTCAACATACGTAGCTATTACCCTCGAAAACTAAAACTTTTGAAAATAGGAAAAGAGCCTTTAATCACATTCTTTACCATTTGCAATCATAAAATAGTCTAATATCTTCATTTTTTCAACATACGTAGCTATTACCCTCGAAAACTAAAACTTTTGAAATAGGAAAAGAGCCTTTAATCACATTCTTTACCATTTGCAATCATAAAATAGTCTAATATCTTCATTTTTTCAACATACGTAGCTATTACCCTCGAAAACTAAAACTTTTGAAATAGGAAAAGAGCCTTTAATCACATTCTTTACCATTGCAATCATAAAATAGTCTAATATCTTCATTTTTTCAACATACGTAGCTATTACCCTCGAAAACTAAAACTTTTGAATAGGAAAAGAGCCTTTAATCACATTCTTTACCATTTCAATCATAAAATAGTCTAATATCTTCATTTTTTCAACATACGTAGCTATTACCCTCGAAAACTAAAACTTTTGACATAGGAAAAGAGCCTTTAATCGCATCTTTACCATTTCAATCATAAAATAGTCTAATATCTTCATTTTTTCAACATACGTAGCTATTACCCTCGAAAACTAAAACTTTTGAAATAGGAAAAGAGCCTTTAATCACATTCTTTACCATTGCAATCATAAAATAGTCTAATATCTTCATTTTTTCAACATACGTAGCTATTACCCTCGAAAACTAAAACTTTTGAAATAGGAAAAGAGCCTTTAATCACATTCTTTACCATGTGCAATCATAAAATAGTCTAATATCTTCATTTTTTCAACATACGTAGCTATTACCCTCGAAAACTAAAACTTTTGAAATAGAAAAAGAGCCTTTAATCACATTCTTTACCATTTGCAATCATAAAATAGTCTAATATCTTCATTTTTTCAACATACGTAGCTATTACCCTCGAAAACTAAAACTTTTGAAATAGGAAAAGAGCCTTTAATCACATTCTTTACCATTTGCAATCATAAAATAGTCTAATATCTTCATTTTTTCAACATACGTAGCTATTACCCTCGAAAACTAAAACTTTTGAAATAGGAAAAGAGCCTTTAATCACATTCTTTACCATATGCAATCATAAAATAGTCTAATATCTTCATTTTTTCAACATACGTAGCTATTACCCTCGAAAACTAAAACTTTTGAAATAGGAAAAGAGCCTTTAATCACATTTTTTACCATTTCAATCATAAAATAGTCTAATATTTCATTTTTTCAACATACGTAGCTATTACCCTCGAAAACTAAAACTTTTGACATAGGAAAAGAGCCTTTAATCACATTCTTTACCATTTTCAATCATAAAATAGTCTAATATCTTCATTTTTTCAACATACGTAGCTATTACCCTCGAAAACTAAAACTTTTGATAGGAAAAGAGCCTTTAATCACATTCTTTACCATATGCAATCATAAAATAGTCTAATATCTTCATTTTTTCAACATACGTAGCTATTACCCTCGAAAACTAAAACTTTTGAAATAGGAAAAGAGCCTTTAATCACATTCTTTACCATGTGCAATCATAAAATAGTCTAATATCTTCATTATTTCAACATACGTAGCTATTACCCTCGAAAACTAAAACTTTTGAAATAGGAAAAGAGCCTTTAATCACATTCTTTACCATTTGCAATCATAAAATATTCAATATCTTCATTTTTTCAACATACGTAGCTATTACCCTGGAAAACTAAAACTTTTGAAAAAGGAAAAGAGACTTTAATCACATTCTTTACCATGTGCAATCATAAAATAATCTAATATCTTCATTTTTTCAACATACGTAGCTATTACCCTCGAAAACTAAAACTTTTGACATAGGAAAAGAGCCTTTTTCACATTCTTTACCATTTGCAATCATAAAATAGTCTAATATCTTCATTTTTTCAACATACGTAGCTTTTACCCTCGAAAACTAAAACTTTTGACATAGGAAAAGAGCCTTTTTCACATTCTTTACCATTTGCAATCATAAAATAGTCGAATATCTTCATTTTTTCAACATAAGTAGCTATTACCCTCGAAAACTAAAACTTTTGACATAGGAAAAGAGCCTTTTTCACATTCTTTACCATTTGCAATCATAAAATAGTCTAATATCTTCATTTTTTCAACATACGTAGCTATTACCCTCGAAAACTAAAACTTTTGAAATAGGAAAAGAGCCTTTAATCACATTCTTTACCATTTGCAATCATAAAATAGTCTAGTATCTTCATTTTTTCAACATACGTAGCTATTACCCTCGAAAACTAAAACTTTTGAAATAGGAAATGAGCCTTTAATCACATTCTTTACCATACGCAATCATAAAATAGTCTAATATCTTCATTTTTTCAACATACGTAGCTATTACCCTCGAAAACTAAAACTTTTGAAAAAGGAAAAGAGACTTTAATCACATTATTTACCATGTGCAATCATAAAATAATCTAATATCTTCATTTTTTCAACATACGTAGCTATTACCCTCGAAAACTAAAACTTTTGAAAAAGGAAAAGAGACTTTAATCACATTCTTTACCATGTGCAATCATAAAATAGTCTAATATCTTCATTTTTTCAACATACGTAGCTATTACCCTCGAAAACTAAAACTTTTGAAATAGGAAAAGAGCCTTTAATCCCATTCTTTACATTGTGCAATCATAAAATTGTCTAATATCTTCATTTTTTCAACATACGTAGCTATTACCCTCGAAAACTAAAACTTTTGACATAGGAAAAGAGACTTTAATCACATTCTTTACCATTTGCAATCATAAAATAGTCTAATATCTTCATTTTTTCAACATACGTAGCTATTACCCTCGAAAACTAAAACTTTTGAAATAGGAAAAGAGCCTTTAATCCCATTCTTTACCTTGTGGAATCATAAAATTGTCTAATATCTTCATTTTTTCAACATACGTAGCTATTACCCTCGAAAACTAAAACTTTTGACATAGGAAAAGAGACTTTAATCACATTCTTTACCATTTGCAATCATAAAATAGTCTAATATCTTCATTTTTTCAACATACGTAGCTATTACCCTCGAAAACTAAAACTTTTGAAATAGGAAAAGAGCCTTTAATCACATTTTTTACCATTTTCAATCATAAAATAGTCTAATATCTTCATTTTTTCAGCATACGTAGCTATTACCCTCGAAAACTAAAACTTTTGACATAGGTAAAGAGCCTTTAATCACATTCTTTACCATTTGCAGTCATAAAATAGTCTAATATCTTCATTTTTTTAACATAACTAGCTATTACCCTCAAAAACTAAAATTTTTGAAATAGGAAAAGAGCCTTTAATCACATTCTTTACCATGTGCAATCATAAAATAGTCTAATATCTTCATTTTTTCAACATACGTAGCTATTACCCTCGAAAACTAAAACTTTTGAAATAGGAAAAGAGCCTTTAATCACATTCTTTACCATGTGCAATCATAAAATAGTCTAATATCTTCTTTTTTTGAACATACGTAGCTATTACCCTCGAAAACTAAAACTTTTGAAATAGGAAAAGGGCCTTTAATCACATTCTTTACCATTTGCAATCATAAAATAGTCTAATATCTTCATTTTTTCAACATACGTAGCTATTACCCTCGAAAACTAAAACTTTTGAAACAGGAAAAGAGCCTTTAATCACATTCTTTACCATGTGCAATCATAAAATAGTCTAATATCTTCATTTTTCCACAGACAAAGCTATTACCCTCGAAAACTAAAACTTTTGACATAGGAAAAGAGCCTTTAATCACATTCTTTACCATTTGCAATCATAAAATAGTCTAATATCTTCATTTTTTCAACATACGTAGCTATTACCCTCGAAAACTAAAACTTTTGAAATAGGAAAAGAGCCTTTAATGACATTCTTTACCATTTACAATCATAAAATAGTCTAATATCTTCATTTTTTCAACATACGTAGCTATTACCCCCGAAAACTAAAATTTTGAAATAGGAAAAGAGCCTTTAATCACATTCTTTACCATGTGCAATCATAAAATAGTCTAATATCTTCATTTTTTCCACAGAACTAGCTATCACCCTCGAAAACTAAAACTTTTGAAATAGGAAAAGAGCCTTTAATCACATTCTTTACCATTTGCAATCATAAAATAGTCTAGTATCTTCATTTTTTCAACATACGTAGCTATTACCCTCAAAAACTAAAACTTTTGAAATAGGAAAAGAGCCTTTAATCACATTCTTTACCATTTACAATCATAAAATAGTCTAATATCTTCATTTTTTCAACATACGTAGCTATTACCCCCGAAAACTAAAATTTCGAAATAGGAAAAGAGCCTTTAATCACATTCTTTACCATGCGCAATCATAAAATAGTCTAATATCTTCATTTTTTCCACAGAACTAGCTATTACCCTCGAAAACTAAAACTTTTGAAATAGGAAAAAAGCCTTTAATCACATTCTTTACCATTTGCAATCATAAAATAGTCTAATATCTTCATTTTTTCAACATACGTAGCTATTACCCTCGAAAATTAAAACTTTTGAAATAGGAAAAGAGCCTTTAATCACATTCTTTACCATATGCAATCATAAAATAGTCTAGTATCTTCATTTTTTCAACATACGTAGCTAATCACCTTTAATCACATTTTTTACCATTTCCAATCATAAAATAGTCTAATATGTTCATTTTTTCAACATACGTAGCTATTACCCTCGAAAACTAAAACTTTTGACATAGGAAAAGAGCCTTTAATCACATTCTTTACCATTTACAATCATAAAATAGTCTAATATCTTCATTTTTTCAACATACTTAGCTATTACCCTCGAAAACTAAAACTTTTGAAATAGGAAAAGAGCCTTTAATCACATTCTTTACCATATGCAATCATAAAATAGTCTAATATCTTCATTTTTTCAACATACGTAGCTATTACCCTCGAAAACTAAAACTTTTGAAATAGGAAAAGAGACTTTAATCACATTCTTTACCATGTGCAATCATAAAATAATCTAATATCTTCATTTTTTCAACATACGTAGCTATTACCCTCGAAAACTAAAACTTTTAAAATAGGAAAAGAGCCTTTAATCACATTCTTTACCATTTGCAATCATAAAATAGTCTAATATCTTCATTTTTTCAACATACGTAGCTATTACCTTCGAAAACTAAAACTTTTGAAATAGGAAAAGAGCCTTTAATCACATTCTTTACCTTGTGCAATCATAAAATTGTCTAATATCTTCATTTTTTCAGCATTCGTAGCTATTACCCTCGAAAACTAAAACTTTTGACATAGGAAAAGAGCCTTTAATCACATTCTTTACCATTTGCAATCATAAAATAGTCTAATATCTTCATTTTTTCAACATACGTAGCTATTACCCTCGAAAACTAAAACTTTTGAAATAGGAAAAGAGCCTTTAATCACATTCTTTACCATTTTCAATCATAAAATAGTCTAATATCTTCATTTTTTCAGCATACGTAGCTATTACCCTCGAAAACTAAAACTTTTGACATAGGTAAAGAGCCTTTAATCACATTCTTTACCATTTGCAATCATAAAATAGTCTAATATCTTCATTTTTTCAACATAACTAGCTATTACCCTCAAAAACTAAAATTTTTGAAATAGGAAAAGAGCCTTTAATCACATTCTTTACCATTTGCAATCATAAGATATTCTAATATCTTCATTTTTTCAACATACGTAGCTATTACCCTCGAAAACTAAAACTTTTAAAATAGGAAAAGAGCCTTTAATCACATTCTTTACCATTTACAATCATAAAATAGTCTAATATCTTCATTTTTTCAACATACGTAGCTATTACCCCCGAAAACTAAAATTTCGAAATAGGAAAAGAGCCTTTAATCACATTCTTTACCATGTGAAATCATAAAATAGTCTAATATCTTCATTTTTTCCACAGAACTAGCTATTACCCTCGAAAACTAAAACTTTTGAAACAGGAAAACAGCCTTTAATCACATTCTTTACCATTTGCAATCATAAAATAGTCTAGTATCTTCATTTTTTCAACATACGTAGCTATTACCCTCAAAAACTAAAACTTTTGAAATAGGAAAAGAGCCTTTAATCACATTCTTTACCATTTACAATCATAAAATAGTCTAATATCTTCATTTTTTCAACATACGTAGCTATTACCCCCGAAAACTAAAATTTCGAAATAGGAAAAGAGCCTTTAATCACATTCTTTACCATTTTCAATCATAAAATAGTCTAATATCTTCATTTTTTTCAGCATACGTAGCTATTACCCTCGAAAACTAAAACTTTTGACATAGGTAAAGAGCCTTTAATCACATTCTTTACCATTTGCAATCATAAAATAGTCTAATATCTTCATTTTTTCAACATAACTAGCTATTACCCTCAAAAACTAAAATTTTTGAAATAGGAAAAGAGCCTTTAATCACATTCTTTACCATGTGCAATCATAAAATATTCTAATATCTTCATTTTTTCAACATACGTAGCTATTACCCTCGAAAACTAAAACTTTTAAAATAGGAAAAGAGCCTTTAATCACATTCTTTACCATTTGCAATCATAAAATAGTCTAATATCTTCATTTTTTCAACATACGTAGCTATTACCCTCGAAAACTAAAACTTTTGATATAGGAAAAGAGCCTTTAATCACACTCTTTACCATTTGCAATCATAAAATAGTCTAATATCTTCATTTTTTCAACATACGTAGCTATTACCCTCGAAAACTAAAACTTTTGAAATAGGAAAAGAGCCTTTAATCACATTTTTTACCATTTCCAATCATAAAATAGTCTAATATCTTCATATTTTCAATATACGTAGCTATTACCCTCGAAAACTAAAACTTTTGACATAGGAAAAGAGCCTTTAATCACATTCTTTACCATTTGCAATCATAAAATAGTCTAGTATCTTCATTTTTTCAACATACGTAGCTATTACCCTCGAAAACTAAAACTTTTGAAATAGGAAAAGAGCCTTTAATCACATTCTTTACCATGTGCAATCATAAAATATTCTAATATCTTCATTTTTTCAACATGCGTAGCTATTACCCTCGAAAACTAAAACTTTTAAAATAGGAAAAGAGCCTTTAATCACATTCTTTACCATTTGCAATCATAAAATAGTCTAATATCTTCATTTTTTCAACATACGTAGCTATTACCCTCGAAAACTAAAACTTTTGACATAGGAAAAGAGCCTTTAATCACATTCTTTACCATTTGCAATCATAAAATAGTCTAATATCTTCATTTTTTCAACATACGTAGCTATTACCCTCGAAAACTAAAACTTTTGAAATATGAAAAGAGCCTTTAATCACATTTTTTACCATTTCCAATCATAAAATAGTCTAATATCTTCATTTTTTCAACATACGTAGCTATTACCCTCGAATACTAAAACTTTTGACATAGGAAAAGAGCCTTTAATCACATTCTTTACCATTTGCAATCATAAAATAGTCTAATATCTTCATTTTTTCAACATACTTAGCTATTACCCTCAAAAACTAAAACTTTTGAAATAGGAAAAGAGCCTTTAATCACATTCTTTACCATGTGCAATCATAAAATATTCTAATATCTTCATTTTTTCAACATACGTAGCTATTACCCTCGAAAACTAAAACTTTTAAAATAGGAAAAGAGCCTTTAATCACATTCTTTACCATTTGCAATCATAAAATAGTCTAATATCTTCATTTTTTCAACATACGTAGCTATTACCCTCGAAAACTAAAACTTTTGACATAGGAAAAGAGCCTTTAATCACACTCTTTACCATTTGCAATCATAAAATAGTCTAATATCTTCATTTTTTCAACATACGTAGCTATTACCCTCGAAAACTAAAACTTTTGAAATAGGAAAAGAGCCTTTAATCACATTTTTTACCATTTCCAATCATAAAATAGTCTAATATCTTCATTTTTTCAACATACGTAGCTATTACCCTCGAAAACTAAAACTTTTGACATAGGAAAAGAGCCTTTAATCACATTCTTTACCATTTGCAATCATAAAATAGTCTAATATCTTCATTTTTTCAACATACGTAGCTATTACCCTCAAAAACTAAAACTTTTGAAATAGGAAAAGAGCCTTTAATCACATTTTTTACCATTTCCAATCATAAAATAGTCTAATATCTTCATATTTTCAATATACGTAGCTATTACCCTCGAAAACTAAAACTTTTGACATAGGAAAAGAGCCTTTAATCACATTCTTTACCATTTGCAATCATAAAATAGTCTAGTATCTTCATTTTTTCAACATACGTAGCTATTACCCTCGAAAACTAAAACTTTTGAAATAGGAAAAGAGCCTTTAATCACATTCTTTACCATGTGCAATCATAAAATATTCTAATATCTTCATTTTTTCAACATGCGTAGCTATTACCCTCGAAAACTAAAACTTTTAAAATAGGAAAAGAGCCTTTAATCACATTCTTTACCATTTGCAATCATAAAATAGTCTAATATCTTCATTTTTTCAACATACGTAGCTATTACCCTCGAAAACTAAAACTTTTGACATAGGAAAAGAGCCTTA
>NW_027064258.1:27273-47915 GCF_032884065.1 Artemia franciscana
ATAAGTTCGTTTGTGTCTTCTCTTTTACTGTAGGTCATTTTTACACTGCCAAATTCGGTAAGTCTTAATTCCATTGTTTCTTCCAGATCATTGGTTATGGTTCGGAACAGAGTTCCAAAACGCCCGAAGGGTGTGTCAGATGAGGCTATGAACATTGCTGTTTCCAAAGTTTTGATGGACAAAGCTTCAATTCGTAGTACTGCAAACAGCTTTCGGAATACCGAAATCAACCCTTATCGACAACGTTCGCCGAGCAAAAGAATTACGCGAGCAAGAGCAAGGGGGCATACCAGTGCCTATTCAAGCTGAGGTCTCTAATTCTGGAACCTCTAGTGGTGGCACATTCAATAGTGCTTTTCTTCCGACAAGAAAAGAGAGACTGTCAACTGCAAAAGTTTTCACGGCCAATGAAGAGGGCCAGCTTGCTGTTTATTTGAAACATTGTTCGAAAGTCCATTATGGTATGACCCTGATGCAAACACGAAAGTTTGCATATGATTATGCAAAAAGACTAGATAAGAAAGTTCCTCACAACTGGGAAGAAGCACAGATGGCTGGGCCAGACTGGATGAAGGGCTTTATGATAAGGCAAGGTGATTTGTCTGTCAGAAAGCCAGAGAAAACTAGCTTAGCTCGCAGCTCGAGCTTCCAATGTTGACAGATTCCTTGACAACTTGGAGGCTGTCCTGCACAAATACAAATTCACAGGAGAAAGCATTTGGAACTGTGACGAAACGGGGGTCACAACTGTACTTGACAGCCCCAAGGTGATAGCACAAACCGGTACCAAGCAGGTTGGTCAGGTTACCACAGCTGAAAGGGGTGAACTTGTTACTGTTTGTTGCTTTGTCAATGCTATTGGTGGAACCGTGCCACCAGTCTTCGTATTCCCCAGAGCAAAGTTCAAGGATCATATGATGTTTGGGGCCCCCTGCAGGAAGTCTCGGCCTAGCCCAAACAACTGGTTGGATGACTGCAGCATTGTTTTACGAGGCGATACAGCATTTCAAGAAACAAGTTCGATGTTCCAAGGACAGCCCGGTCCTCTTATTGCTCGATAACCATGAGAGCCACATCGGTCTTGACGTTATCATGTACGCCCGTGCAAATGTCATTGTTTTACTATCCTTCCCACCCCACTGCAGTCATCGTCTTCAGCCTCTAGATATTACTATCTATGGACCACTGAAGTCTGCTTTGAAAAGAGCATTTCATGATTGGATGACTTCAAATCCGTTTCAGAGGATCCAGATCACCCATATTGCCCAGCTTGTATCTGCTGGTACAAGCCAGTACCAGTCAGTGCATTTATCCAAATGCACTGACCATGAACAACATCATTTCTGGGTTTTCGAAGCCTGGCATTTGGCCCTTCAACCGCAATGCTTTTTCTGATGAGGATTTTTATGCTGCGTCTGTCAGCGACCGTCCTAAGGCAGAGCCGTGCCCATCAGCAACAGAGAGAAACCCACCAGTATCGGATCTACTAGATCCTTGCCCGTCACCGTCAACTGCACCGGCAACACCAGCTGCAGAGATTCGTTACTCTAATGCTTTGACCCCCGAAGATGTCTGACCGTATCCAAAGGCATTGCTAAGGAAACAGAGCAATAGGGGCGGAAGGAAAAAGGGTGCATCGAGAGTTTTGACAGAGACACCAGAGAAAGATAAAATTGAAGCTGCTATGATGGCTAATAAAGCAAAGCAAGATGAGAAAGATGCAAAAGCAAAAGCAAGATTGCTGAAAAAAAATATGAAGAAGCCAACAAGTCAAACGAAAAGCAAGGGTCAGAAGAGGAAGCAGCAAACGTCTTTGTGCGATCAGTCGACTGATGAAGAATCTGTTGTTTCAGTTCATCTGGATGATGACACGGATGATAGTCTACATATCGGTGATGACGAGCTAACTGAGCCACTTGAACTGGGGACCCTTAGTATTGGCGACTATGTGTTGGTGGAGTTCGAAGGCAAGAACAGTTCACTGCACTACGTTGGATTCGTCAAAGAAAAAGATAACAGTGAAGTTTTTGTAAGTTTCCTTCGCAGAAAGGACAGTGATTCTAGCAAGTTTTTTTTCCCACAAGTAGTGGATGAAAGCTATGTCAATTTGGCGGATGTTAAGATGAAATTGCCCCATTCCTAGCAGAAGTGGGGGTACGGCACGGGTCGCAGAGATGATTGAGTTCAGCGACGTCGATTTTTCACTTTTTCCAAGTCTCCGCTGAAAAGTGAAGTCGCTTAACTCAACCATCTCTGCCTCTGTATCAAAAGTGATGTCGAAAATTTCCTTCCGACAGTAATAAATGATGTGATTTTGTTACTTTGGCTTATTTTTACAAACAATAAACGAAGACATAAGTAAGCTTTGTATATTTAGCCATCTAAAGACAGGATAACGGAGGTAATTCGTATAATTGCAAGGCTGACCGAAGGTGCCCCAAGCCCGACCGAAGGTGCCCCGGGTTGGGGGGCACCTCCGGTCAAAATGGGGCTTCAGCGGGATCACTTTTTTCTTACAATCCGGTTGAGTTCTAAGAAAACTACAAAATAGATTTGGTAGATCAAACGTTGCTCTTCCCTGCGTTCAGCAAGATTTTTCAAAATAACGAACGTAAAATTCTTGGTGGCTGGTAATCGAAAAAGTGACCGAAGGCGCCCCGGTCTCCCGGGAGACCGGGGCGCCTTCGGTCACGGGGTGCCTCCGGTCACCCCCAATAACTCATTTTGAGTTTACGTATTTTTATGCTAGATGGCACTGGGGAGGTTGTTTATCCAAGGCGGATGTCCGAAGAAAATTTCCCTCAGTTAGCTTCAGCCAGTTTAGCTGGAGAGAGTTTCGTACCATTTTTTTGCGAAAAGTAAGTTTCTCTATTTCTGTTTGAACCTAGCCTTCCCCTTCTGTTTGGCATGGATTTCGATGATTAAATTTGTATACACATAGAAATGATAGGACTAGAAGATAGTGGTATTTCTAAGGAGAAATCTTTCTCTGTTTTCGGGTCAGAAAATAAGTTTGGCAAAATGGCGGCTGGGGCACCTTCGGTCAGTCCACGACGGGGCACCTTCGGTCGCTGACCGGAGGCACCCCAACCTGATGAATAACGTAACCTTACCAGTTTTAAGTTAAAGATAGGTCTCTCTACAATTCAATTGTGGTTAACATTGATGCTCCCAGCATAGAACTAAAGTAAGGTGTACCAGAAGAGTTTGTTACTTTCAGAACGAGAGAAGGGCAGTGATATTCCGCTGCATCAGCGAGTGTGTCCAAAAGAAATGAAGCCTGTAAATGACCCGCTCGGGCCACAGTGCATTTTCTTTGACGCTTGTTGGGTCGTGCTATTAAGTTCCACGAACTTATTACGCCGGAAATAAGTTCGTTTGTGTCTTCTCTTTTACTGTAGGTCATTTTTACACTGCCAAATTCGGTAAGTCTTAATTCCATTGTTTCTTTCCAGATCATTGGTTATGGTTCGGAACAGAGTTCCAAAACGCCCGAAGGGTGTGTCAGATGAGGCTATGAACATTGCTGTTTCCAAAGTTTTGATGGACAAAGCTTCAATTCGTAGTACTGCAACAGCTTTCGGAATACCGAAATCAACCCTTATCGACAACGTTCGCCGAGCAAAAGAACTACGCGAGCAAGAGCAAGGGGGCATACCAGTGCCTATTCAAGCTGAGGTCTCTAATTCTGGAACCTCTAGTGGTGGCACATTCAATAGTGCTTTTCTTCCGACAAGAAAAGAGAGACTGTCAACTGCAAAAGTTTTCACGGCCAATGAAGAGGGCCAGCTTGCTGTTTATTTGAAACATTGTTCGAAAGTCCATTATGGTATGACCCTGATGCAAACACGAAAGTTTGCATATGATTATGCAAAAAGACTAGATAAGAAAGTTCCTCACAACTGGGAAGAAGCACAGATGGCTGGGCCAGACTGGATGAAGGGCTTTATGATAAGGCAAGGTGATTTGTCTGTCAGAAAGCCAGAGAAAACTAGCTTAGCTCGCAGCTCGAGCTTCCAATGTTGACAGATTCCTTGACAACTTGGAGGCTGTCCTGCACAAATACAAATTCACAGGAGAAAGCATTTGGAACTGTGACGAAACGGGGGTCACAACTGTACTTGACAGCCCCAAGGTGATAGCACAAACCGGTACCAAGCAGGTTGGTCAGGTTACCACAGCTGAAAGGGGTGAACTTGTTACTGTTTGTTGCTTTGTCAATGCTATTGGTGGAACCGTGCCACCAGTCTTCGTATTCCCCAGAGCAAAGTTCAAGGATCATATGATGTTTGGGGCCCCTACAGGAAGTCTCGGCCTAGCCCAAACAACTGGTTGGATGACTGCAGCATTGTTTTACGAGGCGATACAGCATTTCAAGAAACAAGTTCGATGTTCCAAGGACAGCCCGGTCCTCTTATTGCTCGATAACCATGAGAGCCACATCGGTCTTGACGTTATCATGTACGCCCGTGCAAATGTCATTGTTTTACTATCCTTCCCACCCCCACTGCAGTCATCGTCTTCAGCCTCTAGATATTACTATCTATGGACCACTGAAGTCTGCTTTGAAAAGAGCATTTCATGATTGGATGACTTCAAATCCGTTTCAGAGGATCCAGATCACCCATATTGCCCAGCTTGTATCTGCTGGTACAAGCCAGTACCAGTCAGTGCATTTATCCAAATGCACTGACCATGAACAACATCATTTCTGGGTTTTCGAAGCCTGGCATTTGGCCCTTCAACCGCAATGCTTTTTCTGATGAGGATTTTTATGCTGCGTCTGTCAGGGACCGTCCTAAGGCAGAGCCGTTCCCATCAGCAACAGAGAGAAACCCACCAGTATCGGATCTACTAGATCCTTGCCCGTCACCGTCAACTGCACCGGCAACACCAGCTGCAGAGATTCGTTACTCTAATGCTTTGACCCCCGAAGATGTCTGACCGTATCCAAAGGCATTGCTAAGGAAACAGAGCAATAGGGGCGGAAGGAAAAAGGGTGCATCGAGAGTTTTGACAGAGACACCAGAGAAAGATAAAATTGAAGCTGCTATGATGGCAAAGAAAGCAAAGCAAGATGAGAAAGATGCAAAAGCAAAAGCAAGATTGCTGAAAAAAAATATGAAGAAGCCAACAAGTCAAACGAAAGGCAAGGGTCAGAAGAGGAAGCAGCAAACGTCTTTGTGCGATCAGTCGACTGATGAAGAATCTGTTGTTTCAGTTCATCTGGATGATGACACGGATGATAGTCTACATATCGGTGATGACGAGCTAACTGAGCCACTTGAACTGGGGACCCTTAGTATTGGCGACTATGTGTTGGTGGAGTTCGAAGGCAAGAACAGTTCACTGCACTACGTTGGATTCGTCAAAGAAAAAGATAACAGTGAAGTTTTTGTAAGTTTCCTTCGCAGAAAGGACAGTGATTCTAGCAAGTTTTTTTTCCCACAAGTAGTGGATGAAAGCTATGTCAATTTGGCGGATGTTAAGATGAAATTGCCCATTCCTAGCAGAAGTGGGGGTACGGCACGGGTCGCAGAGATGATTGAGTTCAGCGACGTCGATTTTTCACTTTTTCCAAGTCTCCGCTGAAAAGTGAAGTCGCTTAACTCATACCATCTCTGCCTCTGTATCAAAAGTGATGTCGAAAATTTCCTTCCGACAGTAATAAATGATGTGATTTTGTTACTTTGGCTTATTTTTACAAACAATAAACGAAGACATAAGTAAGCTTTGTATATTTAGCCATCTAAAGACAGGATAACGGAGGTAATTCGTATAATTGCAAGGCTGACCGAAGGTGCCCCAAGCCCGACCGAAGGTGCCCCGGGTTGGGGGCACCTCCGGTCAAAATGGGGCTTCAGCGGGATCACTTTTTTCTTACAATCCGGCTGAGTTCTAAGAAAACTACAAAATAGATTTGGTAGATCAAACGTTGCTCTTCCCTGCGTTCAGCAAGATTTTTCAAAATAACGAACGTAAAATTCTTGGTGGCTGGTAATCGAAAAAGTGACCGAAGGCGCCCCGGTCTCCCCTACGTAGCTATTACCCTCGAAAACTAAAACTTTTGAAATAGGAAAAGAGCCTTTAATCAGATTCTTTACCATGTGCAATCATAAAATAGTCTAATATCTTCATTTTTTCAACATACGTAGCTATTACCCTCGAAAACTAAAACTTTTGACATGGGAGAAGAGCCTTTAATCACATTCTTTACCATTTGCAATCATAAAATAGTCTAATATCTTCATTTTTTCAACATACGTAGCCATTACCCTCGAAAACTAAAACTTTTGAAATAGGAAAAGAGCCTTTAATCACATTTTTTACCATTTCCAATCATAAAATAGTCTAATATCTTCATTTTTTCAACATTCGTAGCTATTACCCTCGAAAACTAAAACTTTTGACATAGGAAAAGAGCCTTTAATACCATTCTTTACCATTTGCAATCATAAAATAGTCTAATATCTTCATTTTTTCAACATACGTAGCTATTACCCTCAAAAACTAAAACTTTTGAAATAGGAAAAGAGCCTTTAATCACATTCTTTACCATATTCAATCATAAAATAGTCTAATATCTTCATTTTTTCAACATACGTAGCTATTACCCCTCGAAAACTAAAACTTTTGAAATAGGAAAAGAGCCTTTAATCACATTCTTTACCATGTGCAATCATAAAATAGTCTAATATCTTCATTTTTTCAACATAGGTAGCTATTACCCTCAAAAACTAAAACTTTTGAAATAGGAAAAGAGCCTTTAATCACATTCTTTGCCATGTGCAATCATAAAATAGTCTAATATCTTCATTGTTTCAACATACGTAGCTATTACCCTCGAAAACTAAAACTTTTGAAATAGAAAAAGAGCCTTTAATCACATTCTTTACCATTTGCAATCATAAAATAGTCTAATATCTTCATTTTTTCAACATACGTAGCTATTACCCTGGAAAACTAAAACTTTTGAAATAGGAAAAGAGCCTTAAATCACATTCTTTACCATTTGCAATCAATAAATAGTCTAATATCTTCATTTTTTCAACATAAGTAGCTATTACCCTCGAAAACTAAAACTTTTAACATAGGAAAAGAGCCTTTAATCACATTCTTTACCATTTGCAATCATAAAATAGTCTAATATCTTCATTTTTTCAACATACGTAGCTATTACCCTCGAAAACTAAAACTTTTGAAATAGGAAAAGAGCCTTTAATCACATTCTTTACCATTTGCAATCATAAAATAGTCTAGTATCTTCATTTTTTCAACATACGTAGCTAATTACCCTCGAAAACTAAAACTTTTGAAATAGGAAAAGAGCCTTTAATCACATTCTTTACCATATGCAATCATAAAATAGTCTAATATCTTCATTTTTTCAACATACGTAGCTATTACCCTCGAAAACTAAAACTTTTGAAATAGGAAAAGAGACTTTAATCACATTCTTTACCATGTGCAATCATAAAATAATCTAATATCTTCATTTTTTCAACATACGTAGCTATTACCCTCGAAAACTAAAACTTTTAAAATAGGAAAAGAGCCTTTAATCACATTCTTTACCATTTGCAATCATAAAATAGTCTATTATCTTCATTTTTTCAACATGCGTAGCTATTACCCTCGAAAACTAAAACTTTTGAAATAGGAAAAGAGCCTTTAATCACATTCTTTACCTTGTGCATTCATAAAATTGTCTAATATCTTCATTTTTTTCAACATACGTAGCTATTACCATCGAAAACTAAAACTTTTGACATAGGAAAAGAGCCTTTAATCACATTCTTTACCATTTGCAATCATAAAATAGTCTAATATCTTCATTTTTTCAACATACGTAGCTATTACCCTCGAAAACTAAAACTTTTGAAAAAGGAAAAGAGCCTTAAATCACATTTTTTACCATTTTCAATCATAAAATAGTCTAATATCTTCATTTTTTCAGCATACGTAGCTATTACCCTCGAAAACTAAAACTTTTGACATAGGTAAAGAGCCTTTAATCACATTCTTTACCATTTGCAATCATATAAATAGTCTAATATCTTCGTTTTTTTCAACATAACTAGCTATTACCCTCATAAAACTAAAATTTTTGAAATAGGAAAAGAGTCTTTAATCACATTCTTTACCATGTGCAATCATAAAATAGTCTAATATCTTCATTTTTTCAACATACGTAGCTATTACCCTCGAAAACTAAATCTTTTGAAATAGGAAAAGAGCCTTTAATCACATTTTTTACCATTTCCAATCATAAAATAGTCTAATATCTTCATTTTTTCAACATACGTAGCTATTACCCTCGAAAACTAAAACTTTTGACATAGGAAAAGAGCCTTTAATCACATTCTTTACCATTTGCAATCATAAAATAGTCTAAAATCTTCATTTTTTCAACATACGTAGCTAATTTACCCTCAAAAACTAAAACTTTTGAAATAGGAAAAGAGCCTTTAATCACATTCTTTACCATGTGCAATCATAAAATAGTCTAATATCTTCATTTTTTTCAACATACGTAGCTTTTACCCTCGAATACTAAAAACTTTTGAAATAGGAAAAGAGCCTTTAATCACATTCTTTGCCATGTGTAATCATAAAATAGTCTAATATCTTCATTGTTTCAACATACGTAGCTATTACCCTCGCAAACTAAAACTTTTGAAATAGAAAAAGAGCCTTTAATCACATTCTTTACCATTTGCAATCATAAAATAGTCTAATATCTTCATTTTTTCAACATACGTAGCTATTACCCTGGAAAACTAAAACTTTAGAAATAGGAAAAGAGCCTTTAATCAAATTCTTTACCATTTGCAATCATAAATAGTCTAATATCTTCATTTTTTTCAAAATAAGTAGCTATTACCCTCGAAAACTAAAACTTTTGACATAGGAAAAGAGCCTTTAATCACATTCTTTACCATTTGCAATCATAAAATAGTCTAATATCTTCATTCTTTCAACATACGTAGCTATTACCCTCGAAAACTAAAACTTTTGAAATAGGAAAAGAGCCTTTAAATCACATTCTTTACCATTTGCAATAATAAAATAGTCTAGTATCTTCATTTTTTCAACCTACGTAGCTATTACCCTCGATAACTAAAACTTTTGAAATAGGAAAAGAGCCTTTAATCACATTCTTTACCATATGCAATCATAAAATAGTCTAATATCTTCATTTTTTCAACATACGTAGCTATTACCCTCGAAAACTAAAACTTTTGAAATAGGAAAAGAGACATTAATCACATTCTTTACCAGTGTGCAATCATAAAATAATCTAATATCTTCATTTTTTCAAAATACGTAGCTATTACCCTCGAAAACTAAAACTTTTAAAATAGGAAAAGAGCCTTTAATCACATTCTTTACCATTTGCCAATCATAAAATAGTCTAATATCTTCATTTTTTCAACATACGTAGCTATTACCCTCGAAAACTAAAACTTTTGATATAGGAAAAGAGCCTTTAATCACATTCTTTACCTTGTGCAATCATAAAATTGTCTAATATCTTCATTTTTTCAACATACGTAGCTATTACCCTCGAAAACTAAATCTTTTGACATAGGAAAAGAGCCTTTAATCACATTTTTTACCATTTTCAATCATAAAATAGTCTAATATCTTCATTATTTTCAGCATACGTAGCTATTACCCTCGAAAACTAAAACTTTTGACATAGGTAAAGAGCCTTTAATCACATTCTTTACCATTTGCAATCATAAAATAGTCTAATATCTTCATTTTTTCAACATAACTAGCTATTACCCTCAAAAACTAAAATTTTTTGAAATAGGAAAAGAGTCTTTAATCACATTCTTTACCATGTGCAATCATAAAATAGTCTAATATATTCATTTTTTCAACATACGTAGCTATTACCCTCTAAAACTAAAACTTTTGAAATAGGAAAAGAGCCTTTAATCACATTCTTTACCAAGTGCAATCATAAAATAATCTAAAATCTTCTTTTTTTGAACATACGTAGCTATTACCCTCGAAAACTAAAACTTTAGAATAGGAAAAGGGCCTTTAATCACATTCTTTACCATTTGCAATCATAAAATAGTCTAATATCTTCATTTTTCCACAGACAAAGCTATTACCCTCGAAAACTAAAACTTTTGACATAGGAAAAGAGCCTTTAATCACATTCTTTACCATTTGCAATCATAAAATAGTCTAATATCTTCATTTTTTCAACATACGTAGCTATTACCCTCGAAAACTAAAACTTTTGAAATAGAAAAAGAGCCTATAATCACATTCTTTACCATTTGCAATCATAAAATAGTCTAATATCTTCATTTTTTTAACATACGTAGCTATTACCCTCAAAAACTAAAACTTTTGAAATAGGAAAAGAGCCTTTAATCACATTTTTTACCATTTCCAATCATAAAATAGTCTAATATCTTCATTTTTTCAACATACGTAGCTATTACCCTCGAAAACTAAAACTTTTGACATAGGAAAAGAGCCTTTAATCACATTCTTTACCATTTGCAATCATAAAATAGTCTAATATCTTCATTTTTTCAACATATGTAGCTATTACCCTCAAAAACTAAAACTTTTGAAATAGGAAAAGAGCCTTTAATCACATTCTTTACCATGTGCAATCATAAAATAGTCTAATATCTTAATTTTTTCAACATACGTAGCTATTACCCTCGAAAACTAAAACTTTTGAAATAGGAAAAGAGCCTTTAATCACATTTTTTACCATTTCCAATCATAAAATAGTCTAATATCTTCATTTTTTCAACATACGTAGCTATTACCCTCGAAAACTAAAACTTTTGACATAGGAAAAGAGCCTTTAATCACATTTTTTACCATTTGCAATCATAAAATAGTCTAATATCCTCATTTTTTCAACATACGTAGCTATTACCCTCAAAAACTAAAACTTTAAAATTAGGAAAAGAGCCATTTAATCACATTCTTTACCATGTGCAATCATAAAATAGTCTAATATCTTCATTTTTTTCAACATACGTAGCTATTACCCTCGAAAACTAAAACTTTTGAAATAGGAAAAGAGCCTTTAATCACATTCTTTGCCATGTGTAATCATAAAATAGTCTAATATCTTCATTGTTTCAACATACGTAGCTATTACCCTCGCAAACTAAAACTTTTGAAATAGAAAAAGAGCCTTTAATCACATTCATTACCATTTGCAATCATAAAATAGTCTAATATCTTCATTTTTTCAACATACGTAGCTATTACCCTGGAAAACAAAAACTTTAGAAATAGGAAAAGAGCCCTTTAATCACATTCTTATACCATTTGCAATCATAAATAGTCTAATATCTTCATTTTTTTCAACATAAGTAGCTATTACCCTCGAAAACTAAAACTTTTGACATAGGAAAAGAGCCTTTAATCACATTCTTTACCATTTGCAATCATAAAATAGTCTAATATCTTCATTTTTTCAACATACTTAGCTATTACCCTCGAAAACTAAAACTTTTGAAATAGGAAAAGAGCCTTTAATCACATTCTTTACCATTTGCAATAATAAAATAGTCTAGTATCTTCATTTTTTTCAACCTACGTAGCTATTACCCTCGAAAACTAAAACTTTTGAAATAGGAAAAGAGCCTTTAATCACATTCTTTACCATATGCAATCATAAAATAGTCTAATATCTTCATTTTTTTCAACATACGTAGCTATTACCCCTCGAAAACTAAAACTTTTGAAATAGGAAAAGAGACATTAATCACATTCTTTACCATGTGCAATCATAAAATAATCTAATATCTTCATTTTTTCAAAATACGTAGCTATTACCCTCGAAAACTAAAACTTTTAAAATAGGAAAAGAGCCTTTAAATCACATTCTTTACCATTTGCAATCATAAAATAGTCTAATATCTTCATTTTTTCAACATACGTAGCTATTACCCCTCGAAAACTAAAACTTTTGATATAGGAAAAGAGCCTTTAATCACATTCTTTACCTTGTGCAATCATAAAATGGTCTAATATCTTCATTATTTTTCAACATACGTAGCTATTACCCTCGAAAACTAAATCTTTTGACATAGGAAAAGAGCCTTTAATCACATTTTTTACCATTTTCAATCATAAAATAGTCTATATCTTCATTTTTTCAGCATACGTATCTATTACCCTCGAAAACTAAAACTTTTGACATAGGTAAAGAGCCTTTAATCACATTCTTTACCATTTGCAATCATAAAATAGTCTAATATCTTCATTTTTTCAACATAACTAGCTATTACCCCTCAAAAACTAAAATTTTTGAAATAGGAAAAGAGTCTTTAATCACATTCTTTACCATGTGCAATCATAAAATAGTCTAATATATTCATTTTTTCAACATACGTAGCTATTACCCTCTAAAACTAAAACTTTTGAAATAGGAAAAGAGCCTTTAATCACATTCTTTACCAAGTGCAATCATAAAATAATCTAAAATCTTCTTTTTTTGAACATACGTAGCTATTACCCTCGAAAACTAAAACTTTTGAAATAGGAAAAGGGCCTTTAATCACATTCTTTACCATTTGCAATCATAAAATAGTCTAATATCTTCGTTTTTCCACAGACAAAGCTATTACCCTCGAAAACTAAAACTTTTGACATAGGAAAAGAGCCTTTAATCACATTCTTTACCATTTGCAATCATAAAATAGTCTAATATCTTCATTTTTTCAACATACGTAGCTATTACCCTCGAAAACTAAAACTTTTGAAATAGAAAAAGAGCCTATAATCACATTCTTTACCATTTGCAATCATAAAATAGTCTAATATCTTCATTTTTTTTAACATACGTAGCTATTACCCTCAAAAACTAAAACTTTTGAAATAGGAAAAGAGCCTTTAATCACATTTTTTACCATTTCCAATCATAAAATAGTCTAATATCTTCATTTTTTCAACATACGTAGCTATTACCCCTCGAAAACTAAAACTTTTGACATAGGAAAAGAGCCTTTAATCACATTCTTTACCATTTGCAATCATAAAATAGTCTAATATCTTCATTTTTTCAACATATGTAGCTATTACCCTCAAAAACTAAAACTTTTGAAATAGGAAAAGAGCCTTTAATCACATTCTTTACCATGTGCAATCATAAAATAGTCTAATATCTTAATTTTTTCAACATACGTAGCTAATACCCTCGAAAACTAAAACTTTTGAAATAGGAAAAGAGCCTTTAATCACATTTTTTTACCATTTCCAATCATAAAATAGTCTAATATCTTCATTTTTTCAACATACGTAGCTATTACCCTCGAAAACTAAAACTTTTGACATAGGAAAAGAGCCTTTAATCACATTCTTTACCATTTGTAATCATAAAATAGTCTAATATCTTCATTTTTTCAACATACGTAGCTATTACCCTCGAAATTAAAACTTTTGAAATAGGAAAAGAGCCTTTAATCACATTCTTCACCATGTGCAATCATAAAATAGTCTAATATCTTCATTTTTTCAACATACGTAGCTATTACCCTCGAAAACTAAAACTTTTGAAATAGGAAAAGAGCCTTTAATCACATTCTTTACCATTTGCAATCATAAAATAGTCTAATATCTTCATTTTTTCAACATACGTAGCTATTACCACTCAAAAACTAAAACTTTTGAAATAGGAAAAGTGCCTTTAATCACATTCTTTACCATGTGCAAACATAAAATAGTCTAATATCTTCATTGTTTCAACATACGTAGCTTATACCCTCGAAAACTAAAACTTTTGAAATAGGAAAAGAGCCTTTAATCACATTCTTTACCATTTGCAATCATAAAATAGTCTAATATTTTCATTTTTTCAACATACGTAGCTATTACCCCTCGAAAACTAAAACTTTTGAAATAGGAAAAGAGCCTTTAATCACATTCTTTACCATTTGCAATCATAAAATAGTCTAATATCTTCATTTTTTCAACATACGTAGCTATTACCCTCAAAAACTAAAACTTTTGAAATAGGAAAAGAGCCTTTAATCACATTCTTAACCATGTGCAATCATAAAATAGTCTAATATCTTCATTTTTTCAACATACGTAGCTATTACCCTCGAAAACTAAAACTTTTGACATAGGAAAAGAGCCTTTAATCACATTCTTTACCATTTGCAATCATAAAATAGTCTAATATTTTCATTTTTTTCAACATACGTAGCTATTACCCTCGAAAACTAAAACTTTTGAAATAGGAAAAGAGCCTTTAATCACATTCTTTACCATTTGCAATCATAAAATAGTCTAATATCTTCATTTTTTCAACATACGTAGCTATTACCCTCAAAAACTAAAACTTTTGAAATAGGAAAAGAGCCTTTAATCACATTCTTTACCATGTGCAATCATAAAATAGTCTAATATCTTCATTTTTTCAACATACGTAGCTATTACCCTCGAAAACTAAAACTTTTGAAATAGGAAAAGAGCCTTTAATCACATTCTTTGCCATGTGTAATCATAAAATAGTCTAATATCTTCATTGTTTCAACATACGTAGCTATTACCCTCGCAAACTAAAACTTTTGAAATAGAAAAAGAGCCTTTAATCACATTCTTTACCATTTGCAATCATAAAATAGTCTAATATCTTCATTTTTTCAACATACGTAGCTATTACCCTGGAAAACTAAAACTTTAGAAATAGGAAAAGAGCCTTTAATCACATTCTTTACCATTTGCAATCATAAATAGTCTAATATCTTCATTTTTTCAACATAAGTAGCTATTACCCTCGAAAACTAAAACTTTTGACATAGGAAAAGAGCCTTTAATCACATTCTTTACCATTTGCAATCATAAAATAGTCTAATATCTTCATTTTTTCAACATACTTAGCTATTACCCTCGAAAACTAAAACTTTTGAAATAGGAAAAGAGCCTTTAATCACATTCTTTACCATTTGCAATAATAAAATAGTCTAGTATCTTCATTTTTTCAACCTACGTAGCTATTACCCTCGAAAACTAAAACTTTTGAAATAGGAAAAGAGCCTTTAATCACATTCTTTACCATATGCAATCATAAAATAGTCTAATATCTTCATTTTTTCAACATACGTAGCTATTACCCTCGAAAACTAAAACTTTTGAAATAGGAAAAGAGACATTAATCACATTCTTTACCATTTGCAATCATAAAATAATCTAATATCTTCATTTTTTCAACATACGTAGCTATTACCCTCGAAAACTAAAACTTTTAAAATAGGAAAAGAGCCTTTAATCACATTCTTTACCATTTGCAATCATAAAATAGTCTAATATCTTCATTTTTTCAACATACGTAGCTATTACCCTCGAAAACTAAAACTTTTGATATAGGAAAAGAGTCTTTAATCACATTCTTTACCTTGTGCAATCATAAAATTGTCTAATATCTTCATTTTTTCAACATACGTAGCTATTACCCTCGAAAACTAAATCTTTTGACATAGGAAAAGAGCCTTTAATCACATTTTTTACCATTTTCAATCATAAAATAGTCTAATATGTTCATTTTTTCAGCATACATAGCTATTACCCTCGAAAACTAAAACTTTTGACATAGGTAAAGAGCCTTTAATCACATTCTTTACCATTTGCAATCATAAAATAGTCTAATATCTTCATTTTTTCAACATAACTAGCTATTACCCTCAAAAACTAAAATTTTTGAAATAGGAAAAGAGTCTTTAATCACATTCTTTACCATGTGCAATCATAAAATAGTCTAATATATTCATTTTTTCAACATACGTAGCTATTACCCTCGAAAACTAAAACTTTTGAAATAGGAAAAGGGCCTTTAATCACATTCTTTACCATTTGCAATCATAAAATAGTCTAATATCTTCATTTTTCCACAGACAAAGCTATTACCCTCGAAAACTAAAACTTTTGACATAGGAAAAGAGCCTTTAATCACATTCTTTACCATTTGCAATCATAAATAGTCTAATATCTTCATTTTTTCAACATACGTAGCTATTACCCTCGAAAACTAAAACTTTTGAAATAGAAAAAGAGCCTATAATCACATTCTTTACCATTTGCAATCATAAAATAGTCTAATATCTTCATTTTTTTAACATACGTAGCTATTACCCTCAAAAACTAAAACTTTTGAAATAGGAAAAGAGCCTTTAATCACATTTTTTACCATTTCCAATCATAAAATAGTCTAATATCTTCATTTTTTCAACATACGTAGCTATTACCCTCGAAAACTAAAACTTTTGACATAGGAAAAGAGCCTTTAATCACATTCTTTACCATTTGCAATCATAAAATAGTCTAATATCTTCATTTTTTCAACATATGTAGCTATTACCCTCAAAAACTAAAACTTTTGAAATAGGAAAAGAGCCTTTAATCACATTCTTTACCATGTGCAATCATAAAATAGTCTAATATCTTAATTTTTTCAACATACGTAGCTATTACCCTCGAAAACTAAAACTTTTGAAATAGGAAAAGAGCCTTTAATCACATTTTTTACCATTTCCAATCATAAAATAGTCTAATATCTTCATTTTTTCAACATACGTAGCTATTACCCTCGAAAACTAAAACTTTTGACATAGGAAAAGAGCCTTTAATCACATTCTTTACCATTTGTAATCATAAAATAGTCTAATATCTTCATTTTTTCAACATACGTAGCTATTACCCTCAAAAACTAAAACTTTTGAAATAGGAAAAGAGCCTTTAATCACATTCTTCACCATGTGCAATCATAAAATAGTCTAATATCTTCATTTTTTCAACATACGTAGCTATTACCCTCGAAAACTAAAACTTTTGAAATAGGAAAAGAGCCTTTAATCACATTCTTTACCATTTGCAATCATAAAATAGTCTAATATCTTCATTTTTTCAACATACGTAGCTATTACCCTCAAAAACTAAAACTTTTGAAATAGGAAAAGAGCCTTTAATCACATTCTTTACCATGTGCAATCATAAAATAGTCTAATATCTTCATTGTTTCAACATACGTAGCTATTACCCTCGAAAACTAAAACTTTTGAAATAGAAAAAGAGCCTTTAATCACATTCTTTACCATTTGCAATCATAAAATAGTCTAATATTTTCATTTTTTCAACATACGTAGCTATTACCCTCGAAAACTAAAACTTTTGAAATAGGAAAAGAGCCTTTAATCACATTCTTTACCATTTGCAATCATAAAATAGTCTAATATCTTCATTTTTTCAACATACGTAGCTATTACCCTCAAAAACTAAAACTTTTGAAATAGGAAAAGAGCCTTTAATCACATTCTTAACCATGTGCAATCATAAAATAGTCTAATATCTTCATTTTTTCAACATACTTAGCTATTACCCTCGAAAACTAAAACTTTTGACATAGGAAAAGAGCCTTTAATCACATTCTTTACCATTTGCAATCATAAAATAGTCTAATATTTTCATTTTTTCAACATACGTAGCTATTACCCTCGAAAACTAAAACTTTTGAAATAGGAAAAGAGCCTTTAATCACATTCTTTACCATTTGCAATCATAAAATAGTCTAATATCTTCATTTTTTCAACATACGTAGCTATTACCCTCGAAAACAAAAACTTTTGACATAGGAAAAGAGCCTTTAATCACATTCTTTACCTTGTGCAATCATAAAATTGTCTAATATCTTCATTTTTTCAACATACGTAGCTATTACCCTCGAAAACTAAAACTTTTGAAATAGGAAAAGGGCCTTTAATCACATTCTTTACCATTTGCAATCATAAAATAGTCTAATATCTTCATTTTTCCACAGACAAAGCTATTACCCTCGAAAACTAAAACTTTTGACATAGGAAAAGAGCCTTTAATCACATTCTTTACCATTTGCAATCATAAAATAGTCTAATATCTTCATTTTTTCAACATACGTAGCCTATTACCCTCGAAAACTAAAACTTTTGAAATAGGAAAAGAGCCTTTAATCACCTTCTTTACCATGTGCAATCATAAAATAATCTAAAATCTTCTTTTTTTGAACATAAGTAGCTATTACCCTCGAAAACTAAAACTTTTGAAATAGGAAAAGGGCCTTTAATCACATTCTTTACCATTTGCAATCATAAAATAGTCTAATATCTTCATTTTTTCAACATACGTAGCTATTACCCTCGAAAACTAAAACTTTTGACATAGGAAAAGAGCCTTTAATCACATTCTTTACCATTTGCAATCATAAAATAGAATAATATCTTCATTTTTTCAACATACGTAGCTATTACCCTCGAAAACTAAAACTTTTGAAACAGGAAAAGAGCCTTTAATCACATTCTTTACCATGTGCAATCATAAAATAGTCTAATATCTTCATTTTTCCACAGACAAAGCTATTACCCTCGAAAACTAAAACTTTTCACATAGGAAAAGAGCCTTTAATCACATTCTTTACCATTTGCAATCATAAAATAGTCTAATATCTTCATTTTTTCAACATACGTAGCTATTACCCTCGAAAACTAAAACTTTTGAAATAGAAAAAGAGCCTATAATCACATTCTTTACCATTTGCAATCATAAAATAGTCTAATATCTTCATTTTTTCAACATACGTAGCTATTATCCTCAAAAACTAAAACTTTTGAAATAGGAAAAGAGCCTTTAATCACATTTTTTACCATTTCCAATCATAAAATAGTCTAATATCTTCATTTTTCAACATACGTAGCTATTACCCTCGAAAACTAAAACTTGTGACATAGGAAAAGAGCCTTTAATCACATTCTTTACCATTTGCAATCATAAAATAGTCTAATATCTTTACTTTTTCAACATATGTAGCTATTACCCTCAAAAACTAAAACTTTTGAAATAGGAAAAGAGCCTTTAATCACATTCTTTACCATGTGCAATCATAAAATAGTCTAATATCTTCATTTTTTCAACATACGTAGCTATTACCCTCAAAAACTAAAACTTTTGAAATAGGAAAAGAGCCTTTAATCACATTTTTTACCATTTCCAATCATAAAATAGTCTAATATCTTCATTTTTTTCAACATACGTAGCTATTACCCTCGAAAACTAAAACTTTTGACATAGGAAAAGAGCCTTTAATCACATTCTTTACCATTTGCAATCATAAAATAGTCTAATATCTTCATTTTTTCAACATACGTAGCTATTACCCTCAAAAACTAAAACTTTTGAAATAGGAAAAGAGGCTTTAATCACATTCTTTACCATGTGCAATCATAAAATAGTCTAATATCTTCATTTTTTCAACATACGTAGCTATTACCCTCGAAAATTAAAACTTTTGAAATAGGAAAAGAGCCTTTAATCACATTCTTTACCATTTGCAATCATAAAATAGTCTAATATCTTCATTTTTTCAACATACGTAGCTATTACCCTCGAAAACTAAATCTTTTGACATAGGAAAAGAGCCTTTAATCACATTCTTTACCATTTGCAATCATAAAATAGTCTAATATCTTCATTTTTTCAACATACGTAGCTATTACCCTCGAAAACTAAAACTTTTGAAATAGGAAAAGAGCCTTTAATCACATTTTTTACCATTTTCAATCATAAAATAGTCTAATATCTTCATTTTTTCAGCATACGTAGCTATTACCTTCGAAAACTAAAACTTTTGACATAGGTAAAGAGCCTTTAATCACATTCTTTACCATTTGCAATCATAAAATAGTCTAATATCTTCATTTTTTCAACATAACTAGCTATTACCCTCAAAAACTAAAATTTTTGAAATAGGAAAAGAGTCTTTAATCACATTCTTTACCATGTGCAATCATAAAATAGTCTAATATCTTCATTTTTTCAACATACGTAGCTATTACCCTCGAAAACTAAAACTTTTGAAATAGGAAAAGAGCCTTTAATCACGTTCTTTACCATGTGCAATCATAAAATAATCTAAAATCTTCTTTTTTTGAACATACGTAGCTATTACCCTCGAAAACTAAAACTTTTGAAATAGGAAAAGGGCCTTTAATCACATTCTTTACCATTTGCAATCACAAATAGTCTAATATCTTCATTTTTCCACAGACAAAGCTATTACCCTCGAAAACTAAAACTTTTGACATAGGAAAAGAGCCTTTAATCACATTCTTTACCATTTGCAATCATAAAATAGTCTAATATCTTCATTTTTTCAACATACGTAGCTATTACCCTCGAAAACTAAAACTTTTGAAACAGGAAAAGAGCCTTTAATCACATTCTTTACCATGTGCAATCATAAAATAGTCTAATATCTTCATTTTTCCACAGACAAAGCTATTACCCTCGAAAACTAAAACTTTTGACATAGGAAAAGAGCCTTTAA
The DNA here is from genome assembly GCF_032884065.1 of Artemia franciscana. Taxonomy (NCBI): domain Eukaryota; kingdom Metazoa; phylum Arthropoda; class Branchiopoda; order Anostraca; family Artemiidae; genus Artemia; species Artemia franciscana. The sequence continues at coordinate 47,624 of NW_027064258.1, forward strand.
TCACATTCTTTACCATTTGCAATCATAAAATAGTCTAATATCTTCATTTTTTCAACATACGTAGCTATTACCCTCGAAAACTAAAACTTTTGAAATAGAAAAAGAGCCTATAATCACATTCTTTACCATTTGCAATCATAAAATAGTCTAATATCTTCATTTTTTCAACATACGTAGCTATTACCCTCAAAAACTAAAACTTTTGAAATAGGAAAAGAGCCTTTAATCACATTTTTTACCATTTCCAATCATAAAATAGTCTAATATCTTCATTTTTTCAACATACGTAAGC
>NW_027064259.1:0-27213 GCF_032884065.1 Artemia franciscana
TTGAAGGCTCATTTCCTATGTCAAAAGTTTTAGTTTTCGAGGGTAATAGCTACGTATGTTGAAAAAATGAAGATATTAGACTATTTTATGATTGCAAATGGTAAAGAATGTGATTAAAGGCTCTTTTCCTATTTCAAAAGTTTTAGTTTTCGAGGGTAATAGCTACGTATGTTGAAAAAATGAAGATATTAGACAATTTATGATTGCACATAGTAAAGAATGTGATTAAAGGCTCTTTTCCTATTTCAAGAGTTTTAGTTTTCGAGGTTAATAGATTTGTCTGTGGAAAAAATGAAGATATTAGACTATTTTATGATTGCACTTGGTAAAGAATGTGATTGAAGGCTCATTTCCTATGTCAAAAGTTTTAGTTTTCGAGGGTAATAGCTACGTATGTTGAAAAAATGAAGATATTAGACTATTTTGTGATTGCAAATGGTAAAGAATGTGATTAAAGGCTCTTTTCTTATTTCAAAAGTTTTAGTTTTCGAGGGTAATACCTACGTATGTTGAAAAAATGAAGATATTAGTCTATTTTATGATTGCAATTTGTAAAGAATGTGATTAAAGGCTCTTTTCTATGTCAAAAGTTTTAGTTTTCGAGAGTAATAGCTACGTTTGTTGAAAAAATGAAAATATTAGACAATTTATGATTGCACATAGTAAAGAATGTGATTAAAGGCTCTTTTCCTATTTCAAAAGTTTTAGTTTTCGAGGGTAAGAGCTTTGTCTGTGGAAAAAATGAAGATATTAGACAATTTTATGATTGCACATGGTAAAGAATGTGATTAAAGGCTCTTTTCCTATGTCAAAAATTTTAGTTTTCGAGGGTAATAGCTACGTATGTTGAAAAAATGAAGATATTAGACTATTTTATGATTGTAAATGGTAAAGAATGTGATAAAAGGCTCTTTTCCTATGTCAAAAGTTTTAGTTTTCGAGGGTAATAGCTACGTATGTTGAAAAAATGAAGATATTAGACAATTTTATGATTGCATATGGTAAAGAATGTGATTAAAGGCTCTTTTCCTATTTCAAAAGTTTTAGTTTTCGAGGGTAATAGCTACGTATGTTGAAAAAATGAAGATATTAGACTATTTTATGATTGCAAATGGTAAAGAATTTGATTAAAGGCTCTTTTCCTATGTCAAAAATTTTAGTTTTCGAGGGTAATAGCTACGTATGTTGTAAAAATGGAGATATTAGACTATTTTATGATTGCAAATGGTAAAGAATGTGATTAAAGCCTCTTTTACTATTTCAAAAGTTTTAGTTTTCGAGGGTAATAGCTACGTATGTTGAAAAAATGAAGATATTAGACTATTTTATGATTGCAAATGGTAAAGAATGTGATTAAAGGCTCTTTTCCCATGTCAAAAGTTTTAGTTTTCGAGGGTAATAGCTACGTATGTTGAAAAAATGAAGATATTAGACTATTTTATGATTGCAAATGGTAAAGAATGTGATTAAAGGCTCTTTTCCTATGTCAAAAGTTTTAGTTTTCGAGGGTAATAGCTACGTATGCAGAAAAAATGAAGATATTAGACTATTTTATGATTGCACATGGTAAAGAATGTGATTAAAGGCTCTTTTCCTTTGTCAAAAGTTTTAGTTTTCGAGGGTAATAGCGACGTATGTTGAAAAAATGAAGATATTAGACTATTTTATGATTGCAAATGGTAAAGAATGTGATTAAAGGCTCTTTTCCTATTTCAAAAGTTTTAGTTTTCGGGGGTAATAGCTTTGTCTGTGGAAAAAATGAAGATATTAGACTATTTTATGATTGCACATGGTAAAAAATGTGATTAAAGGCTCTTTTTTTATGTCAAAAGTTTTAGTTTTCGAGGGTAATAGCTACGTATGTTGAAAAAATGAAGATATTAGACTATTTAATGATTGCAAATGGTAAAGAATGTGATTAAAGGCTCTTTTCCTATTTCAAAAGTTTTAGTTTTCGAGGGTAATAGCTACGTATGTTGAAAAAATGAAGATATTAGACTATTTTATGATTGCAATGGTAAAGAATGTGATTAAAGGCTCTTTTCTATGTCAAAAGTTTTAGTTTTCGAGGGTAATAGCTACGTATGTTGAAAAATGAAAATATTAGACAATTTTATGATTGCACACGGTAAAGAATGTGATTAAAGGCTCTTTTCCTATTTCAAAAGTTTAGTTTTCGAGGGTAAGAGCTTTGTCTGTGGAAAAAATGAAGATATTAGACAATTTTATGATTGCACATGGTAAAGAATGTGATTAAAGGCTCTTTTCCTATTTCAAAAGTTTTAGTTTTTGAGGGTAATAGCTACGTATGTTGAAAAAAATGAAGATATTAGACTATTTTATGATTGCACATGGTAATGAATGTGATTAAAGGCTCTTTTCCTATGTCAAAAGTTTTAGTTTTCGAGGGTAATAGCTACGTATGTTGAAAAAATGAAGATATTAGACTATTTTATGATTGCAAATGGTAAGGAATGTGATAAAAGGCTCTTTTCCTATGTCTAAAGTTTTAGTTTTCGAGGGTAATAGCTACGTATGTTGAAAAAATGAAGATATTAGACAATTTTATGATTGCACATGGTAAAGAATGTGATTAAAGGCTCTTTTCCTATTTCAAAAGTTTTAGTTTTCGAGGGTAATAGCTACGTATGTTGAAAAAATGAAGATATTAGACTATTTTATGATTGCAAATGGTAAAGAATGTGATTAAAGGCTCTTTTCCTATTTCAAAAGTTAAGTTTTCGAGGGTAATAGCTACGTATGTTGAAAAAATGAAGATATTATACTATTTTATGATTGCAAATGGTAAAGAATGTGATTAAAGGCTCTTTTCCTATGTCAAAAGTTTTAGTTTTCGAGGGTAATAGCTACGTATGTTGAAAAAATGAAGATATTAGACTATTTTATGATTGCACATGGTAAAGAATGTGATTAAAGGCTCTTTTCCTATTTCAAAAGTTTTAGTTTTCTAGGGTAATAGCTACGTATGTTGTAAAAATGAAGATATTAGACTATTTTATGATTGCAAATGGTAAAGAATGTGATTAAAGCCTCTTTTCCTATTTCAAAAGTTTTAGTTTTCGAGTGTAATAGCTACGTATGTTGAAAAAATGAAGATATTAGACTATTTTATGATTGCAAATGGTAAAGAATGTGATTAAAGGCTCTTTTCCCATGTCAAAAGTTTTAGTTTTCGAGGGTAATAGCTACGTATGTTGAAAAAATGAAGATATTAGACTATTTTATGATTGCAAATGGTAAAGAATGTGATTAAAGGCTCTTTTCCTACGTCAAAAGTTTTAGTTTTCGAGGGTAATAGCTACATATGTTGAAAAAATGAAGATATTAGACTATTTTATGATTGCACATGGTAAAGAATGTGATTAAAGGCTCTTTTCCTTTGTCAAAAGTTTTAGTTTTCGAGGGTAATAGCGACGTATGTTGAAAAAATGAAGATATTAGACTATTTTATGATTGCAAATGGTAAAGAATGTGATTAAAGGCTCTTTTCCTATTTCAAAAGTTTTAGTTTTCGGGGGTAATAGCTTTGTCTGTGGAGAAAATGAAGATATTAGACTATTTTATGATTGCACATGGTAAAAATGTGATTAAAGGCTCTTTTCCTATATCAAAAGTTTTAGTTTTCGAGGGTAATAGCGACGTATGTTGAAAAAATGAAGATATTAGACTATTTTATGATTGCAAATGGTAAAGAATGTGATTAAAGGCTCTTTTCCTATGTCAAAAGTTTTAGTTTTCGAGGGTAATAGCTACGTATGCTGAAAAAATGAAGATATTAGACTATTTTATGATTGCACATGGTAAAGAATGTGATTAAAGGCTCTTTTCCTTTGTCAAAAGTTTTAGTTTTCGAGGGTAATAGCGACGTATGTTGAAAAAATGAAGATATTAGACTATTTTATGATTGCAAATGGTAAAGAATGTGATTAAAGGCTCTTTTCCTATGTCAAAAGTTTTAGTTTTCGAGGGTAATAGCTACGTATGTTGTAAAAATGAAGATATTAGACTATTTTATGATTGCAAATGGTAAAGAATGTGATTAAAGCCTCTTTTCCTATTTTAAAAGTTTTAGTTTCGAGGGTAATAGCTACGTATGTAGAAAAAATGAAGATATTAGACTATTTTATGATTGCAAATGGTAAAGAATGTGATTAAAGGCTCTTTTCCCATGTCAAAAGTTTTAGTTTTCGAGGGTAATAGCTACGTATGTTGAAAAAATGAAGATATTAGACTATTTTATGATTGCAAATGGTAAAGAATGTGATTAAAGGCTCTTTTCCTTTGTCAAAAGTTATAGTTTTCGAGGGTAATAGCGACGTAGGTTGAAAAAATGAAGATATTAGACTATTTTATGATTGCAAATGGTAAAGAATGTGATTAAAGGCTCTTTTCCTATTTCAAAAGTTTTAGTTTTCGGGGGTAATAGCTTTGTCTGTGGAAAAAATGAAGATATTAGACTATTTTATGATTGCACATGGTAAAAAATGTGATTAAAGGCTCTTTTCCTATGTCAAAAGTTTTAGTTTTCGAGGGTAATAGCTACGTATGTTGAAAAAATGAAGATATTAGACTATTTAATGATTGCAAATGGTAAAGAATGTGATTAAAGGCTTTTTTCCTATTTCAAAAGTTTTAGTTTTCGAGGGTAATAGCTACGTATGTTGAAAAAATGAAGATATTAGACTATTTTATGATTGCAATTGGTAAAGAATGTGATTAAAGGCTCTTTTCTATGTCAAAAGTTTTAGTTTTCGAGGGTAATAGCTACGTATGTTGAAAAATGAAAATATTAGACAATTTTATGATTGCACATGGTAAAGAATGTGATTAAAGGCTCTTTTCCTATTTCAAAAGTTTTAGTTTTCGAGGGTAAGAGCTTTGTCTGTGGAAAAAAATGAAGATATTAGACAATTTTATGATTGCACATGGTAAAGAATGTGATTAAAGGCTCTTTTCCTATTTCAAAAGTTTTAGTTTTTGAGGGTAATAGCTACGTATGTTGAAAAAATGAAGATATTAGACTATTTTATGATTGCACATGGTAAAGAATGTGATTAAAGGCTCTTTTCCTATGTCAAAAGTTTTAGTTTTCGAGGGTAATAGCTACGTATGTTGAAAAAATGAAGATATTAGACTATTTTATGATTGCAAATGGTAAAGAATGTGATAAAAGGCTCTTTTCCTATGTCTAAAGTTTTAGTTTTCGAGGGTAATAGCTACGTATGTTGAAAAAATGAAGATATTAGACAATTTTATGATTGCACATGGTAAAGAATGTGATTAAAGGCTCTTTTCCTATTTCAAAAGTTTTAGTTTTCGAGGGTAATAGCTACGTATGTTGAAAAAATGAAGATATTAGACTATTTTATGATTGCAAATGGTAAAGAATGTGATTAAAGGCTCTTTTCCTATTTCAAAAGTTTAAGTTTTCGAGGGTAATAGCTACGTATGTTGAAAAAATGAAGATATTATACTATTTTATGATTGCAAATGGTAAAGAATGTGATTAAAGGCTCTTTTCCTATGTCAAAAGTTTTAGTTTTCGAGGGTAATAGCTACGTATGTTGAAAAAATGAAGATATTAGACTATTTTATGATTGCACATGGTAAAGAATGTGATTAAAGGCTCTTTTCCTATTTCAAAAGTTTTAGTTTTCTAGGGTAATAGCTACGTATGTTGTAAAAATGAAGATATTAGACTATTTTATGATTGCAAATGGTAAAGAATGTGATTAAAGCCTCTTTTCCTATTTCAAAAGTTTTAGTTTTCGAGTGTAATAGCTACGTATGTTGAAAAAATGAAGATATTAGACTATTTTATGATTGCAAATGGTAAAGAATGTGATTAAAGGCTCTTTTCCCATGTCAAAAGTTTTAGTTTTCGAGGGTAATAGCTACGTATGTTGAAAAAATGAAGATATTAGACTATTTTATGATTGCAAATGGTAAAGAATGTGATTAAAGGCTCTTTTCCTACGTCAAAAGTTTTAGTTTTCGAGGGTAATAGCTACATATGCTGAAAAAATGAAGATATTAGACTATTTTATGATTGCACATGGTAAAGAATGTGATTAAAGGCTCTTTTCCTTTGTCAAAAGTTTTAGTTTTCGAGGGTAATAGCGACGTATGTTGAAAAAATGAAGATATTAGACTATTTTATGATTGCAAATGGTAAAGAATGTGATTAAAGGCTCTTTTCCTATTTCAAAAGTTTTAGTTTTCGGGGGTAATAGCTTTGTCTGTGGAGAAAATGAAGATATTAGACTATTTTATGATTGCACATGGTAAAAAATGTGATTAAAGGCTCTTTTCCTATATCAAAAGTTTTAGTTTTCGAGGGTAATAGCGACGTATGTTGAAAAAATGAAGATATTAGACTATTTTATGATTGCAAATGGTAAAGAATGTGATTAAAGGCTCTTTTCCTATGTCAAAAGTTTTAGTTTTCGAGGGTAATAGCTACGTATGCTGAAAAAATGAAGATATTAGACTATTTTATGATTGCACATGGTAAAGAATGTGATTAAAGGCTCTTTTCCTTTGTCAAAAGTTTTAGTTTTCGAGGGTAATAGCGACGTATGTTGAAAAAATGAAGATATTAGACTATTTTATGATTGCAAATGGTAAAGAATGTGATTAAAGGCTCTTTTCCTATGTCAAAAGTTTTAGTTTTCGAGGGTAATAGCTACGTATGTTGTAAAAATGAAGATATTAGACTATTTTATGATTGCAAATGGTAAAGAATGTGATTAAAGCCTCTTTTCCTATTTCAAAAGTTTTAGTTTTCGAGGGTAATAGCTACGTATGTAGAAAAAATGAAGATATTAGACTATTTTATGATTGCAAATGGTAAAGAATGTGATTAAAGGCTCTTTTCCCATGTCAAAAGTTTTAGTTTTCGAGGGTAATAGCTACGTATGTTGAAAAAATGAAGATATTAGACTATTTTATGATTGCAAATGGTAAAGAATGTGATTAAAGGCTCTTTTCCTTTGTCAAAAGTTTTAGTTTTCGAGGGTAATAGCGACGTAGGTTGAAAAAATGAAGATATTAGACTATTTTATGATTGCAAATGGTAAAGAATGTGATTAAAGGCTCTTTTCCTATTTCAAAAGTTTTAGTTTTCGGGGGTAATAGCTTTGTCTGTGGAAAAAATGAAGATATTAGACTATTTTATGATTGCACATGGTAAAAAATGTGATTAAAGGCTCTTTTCCTATGTCAAAAGTTTTAGTTTTCGAGGGTAATAGCTACGTATGTTGAAAAAATGAAGATATTAGACTATTTAATGATTGCAAATGGTAAAGAATGTGATTAAAGGCTCTTTTACTATTTCAAAAGTTTTAGTTTTCGAGGGTAATAGCTACGTATGTTGAAAAAATGAAGATATTAGACTATTTTATGATTGCAATTGGTAAAGAATGTGATTAAAGGCTCTTTTCTATGTCAAAAGTTTTAGTTTTCGAGGGTAATAGCTACGTATGTTGAAAAATGAAAATATTAGACAATTTTATGATTGCACATGGTAAAGAATGTGATTAAAGGCTCTTTTCCTATTTCAAAAGTTTTAGTTTTCGAGGGTAAGAGCTTTGTCTGTGGAAAAAATGAAGATATTAGACAATTTTATGATTGCACATGGTAAAGAATGTGATTAAAGGCTCTTTTCCTATTTCAAAAGTTTTAGTTTTTGAGGGTAATAGCTACGTATGTTGAAAAAATGAAGATATTAGACTATTTTATGATTGCACATGGTAAAGAATGTGATTAAAGGCTCTTTTCCTATGTCAAAAGTTTTAGTTTTCGAGGGTAATAGCTACGTATGTTGAAAAAATGAAGATATTAGACTATTTTATGATTGCAAATGGTAAAGAATGTGATAAAAGGCTCTTTTCCTATGTCTAAAGTTTTAGTTTTCGAGGGTAATAGCTACGTATGTTGAAAAAATGAAGATATTAGACAATTTTATGATTGCACATGGTAAAGAATGTGATTAAAGGCTCTTTTCCTATTTCAAAAGTTTTAGTTTTCGAGGGTAATAGCTACGTATGTTGAAAAAATGAAGATATTAGACTATTTTATGATTGCAAATGGTAAAGAATGTGATTAAAGGCTCTTTTCCTATTTCAAAAGTTTTAGTTTTCGAGGGTAATAGCTACGTATGTTGAAAAAATGAAGATATTATACTATTTTATGATTGCAAATGGTAAAGAATGTGATTAAAGGCTCTTTTCCTATGTCAAAAGTTTTAGTTTTCGAGGGTAATAGCTACGTATGTTGAAAAAATGAAGATATTAGACTATTTTATGATTGCACATGGTAAAGAATGTGATTAAAGGCTCTTTTCCTATTTCAAAAGTTTTAGTTTTCTAGGGTAATAGCTACGTATGTTGTAAAAATGAAGATATTAGACTATTTTATGATTGCAAATGGTAAAGAATGTGATTAAAGCCTCTTTTCCTATTTCAAAAGTTTTAGTTTTCGAGGGTAATAGCTACGTATGTTGAAAAAATGAAGATATTAGACTATTTTATGATTGCAAATGGTAAAGAATGTGATTAAAGGCTGTTTTCCTATTTCAAAAGTTTTAGTTTTCGGGGGTAATAGCTTTGTCTGTGGAAAAAATGAAGATATTAGACTATTTTATGATTGCACATGGTAAAAAATGTGATTAAAGGCTCTTTTCCTATGTCAAAAGTTATAGTTTTCGAGGGTAATAGCTACGTATGTTGAATAAATGAAGATATTAGACTATTTAATGATTGCAAATGGTAAAGAATGTGATTAAAGGCTCTTTTCCTATTTCAAAAGTTTTAGTATTCGAGGGTAATAGCTACGTATGTTGAAAAAATGAAGATATTAGACTATTTTATGATTGCACATGGTAAAAAATGTGATTAAAGGCTCTTTTCCTATGTCAAAAGTTTTAGTTTTCGAGGGTAATAGCTACGTATGTTGAAAAAATGAAGATATTAGACTATTTAATGATTGCAAATGGTAAAGAATGTGATTAAAGGCTCTTTTCCTATTTCAAAAGTTTTAGTTTTCGAGGGTAATAGCTACGTATGTTGAAAAAATGAAGATATTAGACTATTTTATGATTGCAATTGGTAAAGAATGTGATTAAAGGCTCTTTTCTATGTCAAAAGTTTTAGTTTTCGAGGGTAATAGCTACGTATGTTGAAAAATGAAAATATTAGACAATTTTATGATTGCACATGGTAAAGAATGTGATTAAAGGCTCTTTTCCTATTTCAAAAGTTTTAGTTTTCGAGGGTAAGAGCTTTGTCTGTGGAAAAAATGAAGATATTAGACAATTTTATGATTGCACATGGTAAAGAATGTGATTAAAGGCTCTTTTCCTATTTCAAAAGTTTTAGTTTTTGAGGGTAATAGCTACGTATGTTGAAAAAATGAAGATATTAGACTATTTTATGATTGCACATGGTAAAGAATGTGATTAAAGGCTCTTTTCCTATGTCAAAAGTTTTAGTTTTCGAGGGTAATAGCTACGTATGTTGAAAAAATGAAGATATTAGACTATTTTATGATTGCAAATGGTAAAGAATGTGATAAAAGGCTCTTTTCCTATGTCTATAGTTTTAGTTTTCGAGGGTATTAGCTACGTATGTTGAAAAAATGAAGATATTAGACAATTTTATGATTGCACATGGTAAAGAATGTGATTAAAGGCTCTTTTCCTATTTTAAAAGTTTTAGTTTTCTAGGGTAATAGCTACGTTTGTTGTAAAAATGAAGATATTAGACTATTTTATAATTGCAAATGGTAAAGAATGTGATTAAAGCCTCTTTTCCTATTTCAAAAGTTTTAGTTTTCGAGGGTAATAGCTACGTATGTTGAAAAAATGAAGATATTAGACTATTTTATGATTGCAAATGGTAAAGAATGTGATTAAAGGCTCTTTTCCCATGTCAAAAGTTTTAGTTTTCGAGGGTAATAGCTACGTATGTTGAAAAAATGAAGATATTAGACTATTTTATGATTGCAAATGGTAAAGAATGTGATTAAAGGCTCTTTTCCTATGTCAAAAGTTTTAGTTTTCGAGGGTAATAGCTACGTATGCTGAAAAAATGAATATATTAGACTATTTTATGATTGCACATGGTAAAGAATGTGATTAAAGGCTCTTTTCCTTTGTCAAAAGTTTTAGTTTTTGAGGGTAATAGCGACGTATGTTGAAAAAATGAAGATTTTAGACAATTTTATGATTGCAAATGGTAAAGAATGTGATTAAAGGCTCTTTTCCTATTTCAAAAGTTTTAGTTTTCGGGGTAATAGCTTTGTCTGTGGAAAAAATGAAGATATTAGACTATTTTATGATTGCACATGGTAAAAAATGTGATTAAAGGCTCTTTTCCTATGTCAAAAGTTTTAGTTTTCGAGGGTAATAGCTACGTATGTTGAAAAAATGAAGATATTAGACTATTTAATGATTGCAAATGGTAAAGAATGTGATTAAAGGCTCTTTTCCTATTTCAAAAGTTTTAGTATTCGAGGGTAATAGCTACGTATGTTGAAAAAATGAAGATATTAGACTATTTTATGATTGCACATGGTAAAGAAAATGATTAAAGGCTCTTTTCCTATTTCAAAAGTTTTAATTTTCGAGGGTAATAGCTACGTAGGTTGAAAAAGTGAAGATATTAGACTATTTTATGATTGAAAATGGTAAAGAATGTGATTAAAGGCTCTTTTCCTATTTAAAAAGTTTAAGTTTTCGAGGGTAAGAGCTTTGTCTGTGGAAAAAATAAAGATATTAGACAATTTTATGATTGCACATGGTAAAAAATGTGATTAAAGGCTCTTTTCCAATGTCAAAAGTTTTAGTTTTCGAGGGTAATAGCTATGTATGTTGAAAAAATGAAGATATTAGACTATTCTATGATTGCAAATGGTAAAGAATGTGATTAAAGGCTCTTTTCCTATTTCAAAAGTTTTAGTATTCGAGGGTAATCGCTACGTATGTTGAAAAAATGAAGATATTAGACTATTTTATGATTGCAAATGGTAAAGAATGTGATTAAAGGCTCTTTTCCTATGTCAAAAGTTTTAGTTTTCGAGGGTAATAGCTAAGTATGTTGAAAAAATGATATATTAGACTATTTTATGATTGCAACTGGTAAAGAATGTGAATAAAGGCTCTTTTCCTATTTCAAAAGTTTTAGTTTTCGAGGGTAATAGCTATGTCTGTTAAAAAATGAAGATATTAGACTATTTTATGATTGCACTTGGTAAAGAATGTGATTAAAGGCTCTTTTCCTATTTCAAAAGTTTTAGTTTTTGAGGGATAGCTACGTATGTTGAAAAAATGAAGATATTAGTCTATTTTATGATTGCAAATGGTAAAGAATGTGATTAAAGGCTCTTTTCCTATGTCAAAAGTTTTAGTTTTCGAGGGTAATAGCTATGTACGTTGAAAAAATGAAGATATTAGACTATTTTATGATTGCAAAAGGTAAAGAATGTGATTAAAGGCTCTTTTCCTATTTCAAAAGTTTTAGTTTTCGAGGGTAATAGCTACTTATGTTGAAAAAATGAAGATATTAGACTATTTTATGATTGCAAATGGTAAAGAATGTGATTAAAGGCTCTTTTCCTATTTCAAAAGTTTTAGTTTTCGAGGTTAAGAGCTTTGTATGTGGAAAAAATGAAGATATTCGACAACTTTATGATTGCAGATGGTAAAGAATGTGATTAAAGGCTCTTTTCCTATTTCAAAAGTTTTAGTTTTAGAGGGTAATAGCTACGTATGTTGAAAAAATGAAGATATTAGACTATTTTATGATTGCACATGGTAAAAAAAAGTGATTAAAGGCTCTTTTCCTATGTCAAAAGTTTTAGTTTTCGATGGCAATAGCTACGTATGTTGAAAAAATGAAGATATTAGACTATTCTATGATTCCAAATGGTAAAGAATGTGATTAAAGGCTCTTTTCCTATTTCAAAAGTTTTAGTTTTCGGTGGTAAGAGCTACGTATGTTGAAAAAATGAAGATATTAGAATATTTTATGATTGCAAATGGTAAAGAATGTGATTAAAGGCTCTTTTCCTATTTCAAAAGTTTTAATTTTCGAGGGTAATAGATTTGTCTGTGGAAAAAATGAAGATATTAGACTATTTTATGATTGCACATGGTAAAGAATGTGATTAAAGGCTCTTTTCCTATTTCAAAAGTTTTAGGTTTTGAGGGTAATAGCTACGTATGTTGAAAAAATGAAGATATTAGACTATTTTATGATTGCAAATGGTAAAGAATGTGATTAAAGGCTCTTTTCCTATGTCAAAAGTTTTAGTTTTCGAGGGTAATAGCTACGTATGTTGAAAAAATGAAGATATTAAACTATTTTATGATTGCAAATGGTAAAGAATGTGATTAAAGGCTCTTTTCCCCTGTCAAAAGTTTTAGTTTTCGAGAGTAATAGCTACGTATGCTGAAAAAATGAAGATATTAGACTATTTTATGATTGCACATGGTAAAGAATGTGATTAAAGGCTCTTTTCCCTTGTCAAAAGTTTTAGTTTTCGAGGGTAGTAGCTACGTATGTTGTAAAAATGAAGATATTAGACTATTTTATGATTGCAAATGGTAAAGAATGTGATTAAAGCCTCTTTTCCTATTTCAAAAGTTTTAGTTTTCGAGGGTAATAGCTACGTATGTTGAAAAAATGAAGATATTAGACTATTTTATGATTGCAAATGGTAAAGAATGTGATTAAAGGCTCTTTTCCCATGTCAAAAGTTTTAGTTTTCGAGGGTAATAGCTACGTATGTTGAATAAATGAAGATATTAGACTATTTTATGATTGCAAAAGGTAAAGAATGTGATTAAAGGCTCTTTTCCTATGTCAAAAGTTTTAGTTTTCGAGGGTAATAGCTACGTATGCTGAAAAAATGAAGATATTAGACTATTTTATGATTGCAAATGGTAAAGAATGTGATTAAAGGCTCTTTTCCTATTTCAAAAGTTTTAGTTTTCGGGGGTAATAGCTTTGTCTGTGGAAAAAATGAAGATATTAGACTATTTTATGATTGCACATGGTAAAAAATGTGATTAAAGGCTCTTTTCCTATGTCAAAAGTTTTAGTTTTCGAGGGTAATAGCTATATATGTTGAAAAAATGAAGATATTTGACAATTTTATGATTGCACATGGTAAAGAATGTGATTAAAGGCTCTTTTCCTATTTCAAAAGTTTTAGTTTTCGAGGGTAAGAGCTTTGTCTGTGGATAAAATGAAAATATTAGACAATTTTATGATTGCACATGGTAAAGAATGTGATTAAAGGCTCTTTTCCTATTTCAAAAGTTTTAGTTTTTGAGGGTAATAGCTACGTATCATGACAAAATGAAGATATTAGACTATTTTGTGATTGCACATGGTAAAGAATGTGATTAAAGGCTCTTTTCCTATGTCAAAAAATTTAGTTTTCGAGGGTAATAGCTACGTATGTTGAAAAAATGAAGATAGTAGACTATTTTATGATTGCAAATGGTAAAGAATGTGATAAAAAACTCTTCTCCTATGTAAAAAGTTTTAGTTTTCGAGGGTAATAGCTATGTATGTTGAAAAAATGAAGATGTTAGACAATTTTATGATTGCACATGGTAAAGAATGTGATTAAAGGCTCTTTTCCTATTTCAAAAGTTTTAGTTTTCGAGGGTATTAGCTACGTATGTTGAAAAAATGAAGATATTAGACTATTTTATGATTGCAAATGGTAAAGAATGTGATTAAAGGCTCTTTTCCTATTTAAAAAGTTTTAGTTTTCGAGGGTAATAGCTACGTATGTTGAAAAAATGAAGATATTAGACTATATTATCATTGCAAATGGTAAAGAATGTGATTAAAGGCTCTTTTCCTATGTCAAAAGTTTTAGTTTTCGAGGGTAATAGCTACGTATGTTGAAAAAATGAAGATATTAGACTATTTTATGATTGCACATGGTAAAGAATGTGATTAAAGGCTCTTTTCCTATTTCAAAAGTTTTAGTTTTCGAGGTTAATAGCTACGTATGTTGAAAAAATGAAGATATTAGACTATTTTATGATTGCAAATGGTAAAGAATGTGATTAAAGCCTCTTTTCCTATGTCAAAAGTTTTAGTTTTCGAGGGTAATAGCTACGTATGTTGAAATAATGAAGATATTAGACTATTTTATGATTGCAAATGGTAAAGAATGTAATTAAAAGCTCTTTTCCCATGTCAAAAGTTTTAGTTTTCGAGGGTAATAGCTACGTATGTTGAAAAAATGAAGATATTAGACTATTTTATGATTGCAAATGGTAAAGAATGTGATTAAAGGCTCTTTTCCTATGTCAAAAGTTTTAGTTTTCGAGGGTAATAGCTACGTATGCTGAAAAAATGAAGATATTAGACTATTTTATGATTGCACATGGTAAATAATGTGATTAAAGGCTCTTTTCCTTTGACAAAAGTTTTAGTTTTCGAGGGTAATAGTGACGTATGTTGAAAAAATGAAGATATTAGACTATTTTATGATTGCAAATGGTAAAGAATGTGATTAAAGGCTCTTTTCCTTTGACAAAAGTTTTAGTTTTCGAGGGTAATAGCTACGTATGTTGAAAAATGAAGATATTAGACTATTTTATGATTGCAATTGGTAAAGAATGTGATTAAAGGCTCTTTTCCTATTTCAAAAGTTTTAGTTTTCGAGGGTAATAGCTACGTATGTTGAAAAAATGAAGATATTAGACTATTTTATGATTACAAATGGTAAAGAATGTGATTAAAGGCTCTTTTCCTATGTCACAAGTTTTAGTTTTCGAGGGTAATAGCTAAATATGTTGAAAAAATGAAGATATTAGACAATTTTATGATTGCACATGGTAAAGAATGTGATTAAAGGCTCTTTTCCTATTTCAAAAGTTTTAGTTTTCGAGGGTAAGAGCTTTGTCTGTGGATAAAATGAAAATATTAGACAATTTTATGATTGCACATGGTAAAGAATGTGATTAAAGGCTCTTTTCCTATTTCAAAAGTTTTAGTTTTTGAGGGTAATAGCTACGTATCATGAAAAAATGAAGATATTAGACTATTTTGTGATTGCACATGGTAAAGAATGTGATTAAAGGCTCTTTTCCTATGTCAAAAAATTTAGTTTTCGAGGGTAATAGCTACGTATGTTGAAAAAATGAAGATAGTAGACTATTTTATGATTGCAAATGGTAAAGAAAGTGATAAAAGGCTCTTTTCCTATGTAAAAAGTTTTAGTTTTCGAGGGTAATAGCTATGTATGTTGAAAAAATGAAGATATTAGACAATTTTATGATTGCACATGGTAAAGAATGTGATTAAAGGCTCTTTTCCTATTTCAAAAGTTTTAGTTTTCGAGGGTAATAGCTACGTATGTTGAAAAAATGAAGATATTAGACAATTTTATGATTGCAAATGGTAAAGAATGTGATTAAAGGCTCTTTTCCTATTTAAAAAGTTTTAGTTTTCGAGGGTAATAGCTACGTATGTTGAAAAAATGAAGATATTAGACTATATTATCATTGCAAATGGTAAAGAATGTGATTAAAGGCTCTTTTCCTATGTCAAAAGTTTTAGTTTTCGAGGGTAATAGCTACGTATGTTGAAAAAATGAAGATATTAGACTATTTTATGATTGCACATGGTAAAGAATGTGATTAAAGGCTCTTTTCCTATTTCAAAAGTTTTAGTTTTCGAGGTTAATAGCTACGTATGTTGAAAAAATGAAGATATTAGACTATTTTATGATTGCAAATGGTAAAGAATGTGATTAAAGCCTCTTTTCCTATTTCAAAAGTTTTAGTTTTCGAGGGTAATAGCTACGTATGCTGAAAAAATGAAGATATTAGACTATTTTATGATTGCAAATGGTAAAGAATGTGATTAAAAGCTCTTTTCCCATGTCAAAAGTTTTAGTTTTCGAGGGTAATAGCTACGTATGCTGAAAAAATGAAGATATTAGACTATTTTATGATTGCACATGGTAAATAATGTGATTAAAGGCTCTTTTCCTTTGACAAAAGTTTTAGTTTTCGAGGGTAATAGCGACGTATGTTGAAAAAATGAAGATATTAGACTATTTTATGATTGCAAATGGTAAAGAATGTGATTAAAGGCTCTTTTCCTATTTCAAAAGTTTTAGTTTTCGAGGGTAAGAGCTTTGTCTGTGGAAAAAATGAAGATATTAGACAACTTTATGATTGCAAATGGTAAAGAATGTGATTAAAGGCTCTTTTCCTATTTCAAAAGTTTTAGTTTTCGGGGGTAATAGCTTTGTCTGTGGAATAAATGAAGATATTAGACTATTTTATGATTGCACATGGTAAAAAATGTGATTAAAGGCTCTTTTCCAATGTCAAAAGTTTTAGTTTTCGAGGGTAATAGCTATGTATGTTGAAAAAATTAAGATATTAGACTATTCTATGATTGCAAATGGTAAAGAATGTGATTAAATGCTCTTTTCCTATTTCAAAAGTTTTAGTATTCGAGGGTAATTGCTACGTATGTTGAAAAAATGAAGATATTAGACTATTTTATGATTGCAAATGGTAAAGAATGTGATTAAAGGCTCTTTTCCTATGTCAAAAGTTTTAGTTTTCGAGGGTAATAGCTACGTATGTTGAAAAAATGATATATTAGACTATTTTATGATTGCAACTGGTAAAGAATGTGAATAAAGGCTCTTTTCCTATTTCAAAAGTTTTAGTTTTCGAGGGTAATAGCTATGTCTGTTAAAAAATGAAGATATTAGACTATTTTATGATTGCACTTGGTAAAGAATGTGATTAAAGGCTCTTTTCCTATTTCAAAAGTTTTAGTTTTTGAGGGATAGCTACGTATGTTGAAAAAATGAAGATATTAGACTATTTTATGATTGCAAATGGTAAAGAATGTGATTAAAGGCTCTTTTCCTATGTCAAAAGTTTTAGTTTTCGAGGGTAATAGCTATGTATGTTGAAAAAATGAAGATATTAGACTATTTTATGATTGCAAAAGGTAAAGAATGTGATTAAAGGCTCTTTTCCTATTTCAAAAGTTTTAGTTTTCGAGGGTAATAGCTACGTATGATGAAAAAATGAAGATATTAGACTATTTTAGGATTGCAAATGGTAAAGAATGTGATTAAAGGCTCTTTTCCTATTTCAAAAGTTTTAGTTTTCGAGGGTAATAGCTACTTATGTTGAAAAAATGAAGATATTAGACTATTTTATGATTGCAAATGGTAAAGAATGTGATTAAAGGCTCTTTTCCTATTTCAAAAGTTTTAGTTTTCGAGGGTAAGAGCTTTGTATGTGGAAAAAATGAAGATATTAGACAACTTAATGATTGCAGATGGTAAAGAATGTGATTAAAGGCTTTTTTCCTATTTCAAAAGTTTTAGTTTTAGAGGGTAATAGCTACGTATGTTGAAAAAATGAAGATATTAGACTATTTTATGATTGCAAATGGTAAAAAAAAGTGATTAAAGTCTCTTTTCCTATGTCAAAAGTTTTAGTTTTCGATGGCAATAGCTACGTATGTTGAAAAAATGAAGATATTAGACTATTCTATGATTCCAAATGGTAAAGAATGTGATTAAAGGCTCTTTTCCTATTTCAAAAGTTTTAGTTTTCGGTGGTAAGAGCTACGTATGTTGAAAAAATGAAGATATTAGAATATTTTATAATTGCAAATGGTAAAGAATGTGATTAAAGGCTCTTTTCCTATTTCAAAAGTTTTAATTTTCGAGGGTAATAGATTTGTCTGTGGAAAAAATGAAGATATTAGACTATTTTATGATTGCACATGGTAAAGAATGTGATTAAAGGCTCTTTTCCTATTTCAAAAGTTTTAGTTTTTGAGGGTAATAGCTACGTATGTTGAAAAAATGAAGATATTAGACTATTTTATGATTGCAAATGGTAAAGAATGTGATTAAAGGCTCTTTTCCCATGTCAAAAGTTTTAGTTTTCGAGGGTAATAGCTACGTATGTTGAAAAAATGAAGATATTAAACTATTTTATGATTGCAAATGGTAAAGAATGTGATTAAAGGCTCTTTTTCTATGTCAAAAGTTTTAGTTTTCGAGAGTAATAGCTACGTATGCTGAAAAAATGAAGATATTAGACTATTTTATGATTGCACATGGTAAAGAATGTAATTAAAGGCTCTTTTCCCTTGTCAAAAGTTTTAGTTTTCGAGGGTAATAGCTACGTATGTTGTAAAAATGAAGATATTAGACTATTTTATGATTGCAAATGGTAAAGAATATGATTAAAGCCTCTTTTCCTATTTCAAAAGTTTTAGTTTTCGAGGGTAATAGCTACGTATGTTGAAAAAATGAAGATATTAGACTATTTTATGATTGCAAATGGTAAATAATGTGATTAAAGGCTCTTTTCCTTTGACAAAAGTTTTAGTTTTCGAGGGTAATAGCGACGTATGTTGAAAAAATGAAGATATTAGACTATTTTATGATTGCAAATGGTAAAGAATGTGATTAAAAGCTCTTTTCCCATGTCAAAAGTTTTAGTTTTCGAGGGTAATAGCTACGTATGTTGAAAAAATGAAGATATTAGACTATTTTATAATTGCAAATGGTAAAGAATGTGATTAAAGGCTCTTTTCCTATGTCAAAAGTTTTAGTTTTCGAGGGTAATAGCTACGTATGCTGAAAAAATGAAGATATTAGACTATTTTATGATTGCACATGGTAAATAATGTGATTAAAGGCTCTTTTCCTTTGACAAAAGTTTTAGTTTTCGAAGGTAATAGCGACGTATGTTGAAAAAATGAAGATATTAGACTATTTTATGATTGCAAATGGTAAAGAATGTGATTAAAGGCTCTTTTCCTATTTTAAAAGTTTTAGTTTTCGAGGGTAAGAGCTTTGTCTGTGGAAAAAATGAAGATATTAGACAACTTTATGATTGCACATGGTAAAGAATGTGATTAAAGGCTCTTTTCCTATTTCAAAAGTTTTAGTTTTCGGGGGTAATAGCTTTGTCTGTGGAATAAATGAAGATATTAGACTATTTTATGATTGCACATGGTAAAAAATGTGATTAAAGGCTCTTTTCCAATGTCAAAAGTTTTAGTTTTCGAGGGTAATAGCTATGTATGTTGAAAAAATTAAGATATTAGACTATTCTATGATTGCAAATGGTAAAGAATGTGATTAAAGGCTCTTTTCCTATTTCAAAAGTTTTAGTATTCGAGGGTAATTGCTACGTATGTTGAAAAAATGAAGATATTAGACTATTTTATGATTGCAAATGGTAAAGAATGTGATTAAAGGCTCTTTTCCTATGTCAAAAGTTTTAGTTTTCGAGGGTAATAGCTACGTATGTTGAAAAAATGATATATTAGACTATTTTATGATTGCAACTGGTAAAGAATGTGAATAAAGGCTCTTTTCCTATTTCAAAAGTTTTAGTTTTTGAGGGTAATAGCTATGTCTGTTAAAAAATGAAGATATTAGACTATTTTATGATTGCACTTGGTAAAGAATGTGATTAAAGGCTCTTTTCCTATTTCAAAAGTTTTAGTTTTTGAGGGATAGCTACGTATGTTGAAAAAATGAAGATATTAGTCTATTTTATGATTGCAAATGGTAAAGAATGTGATTAAAGGCTCTTTTCCTATGTCAAAAGTTTTAGTTTTCGAGGGTAATAGCTCTGTATGTTGAAAAAATGAAGATATTAGACTATTTTATGATTGCAAAAGGTAAAGAATGTGATTAAAGGCTCTTTTCCTATTTCAAAAGTTTTAGTTTTCGAGGGTAATAGCTACGTATGATGAAAAAATGAAGATATTAGACTATTTTAGGATTGCAAATGGTAAAGAATGTGATTAAAGGCTCTTTTCCTATTTCAAAAGTTTTAGTTTTCGAGGGTAATAGCTACTTATGTTGAAAAAATGAAGATATTAGACTATTTTATGATTGCAAATGGTAAAGAATGTGATTAAAGGCTCTTTTCCTATTTCAAAAGTTTTAATTTTCGAGGGTAAGAGCTTTGTCTGTGGAAAAAATGAAGATATTAGACAACTTTATGATTGCAGATGGTAAAGAATGTGATTAAAGGCTCTTTTCCTATTTCAAAAGTTTTAGTTTTAGAGGGTAATAGCTACGTATGTTGAAAAAATGAAGATATTAGACTATTTTATGATTGCAAATGGTTTTTAAAGAATGTGATTAAAGGCTCTTTTCCTATTTCAAAAGTTTTAATTTTCGAGGGTAATAGATTTGTCTGTGGAAAAAATGAAGATATTAGACTATTTTATGATTGCACATGGTAAAGAATGTGATTAAAGGCTCTTTTCCTATTTCAAAAGTTTTAGTTTTTGAGGGTAATAGCTACGTATGTTGAAAAAATGAAGATATTAGACTATTTTATGATTGCAAATGGTAAAGAATGTGATTAAAGGCTCTTTTCCCATGTCAAAAGTTTTAGTTTTCGAGGGTAATAGCTACGTATGTTGAAAAAATGAAGATATTAAACTATTTTATGATTGCAAATGGTAAAGAATGTGATTAAAGGCTCTTTTTCTATGTCAAAAGTTTTAGTTTTCGAGAGTAATAGCTACGTATGCTGAAAAAATGAAGATATTAGACTATTTTATGATTGCACATGGTAAAGAATGTAATTAAAGGCTCTTTTCCCTTGTCAAAAGTTTTAGTTTTCGAGGGTAATAGCTACGTATGTTGTAAAAATGAAGATATTAGACTATTTTATGATTGCAAATGGTAAAGAATATGATTAAAGCCTCTTTTCCTATTTCAAAAGTTTTAGTTTTCGAGGGTAATAGCTACGTATGTTGAAAAAATGAAGATATTAGACTATTTTATGATTGCAAATGGTAAATAATGTGATTAAAGGCTCTTTTCCTTTGACAAAAGTTTTAGTTTTCGAGGGTAATAGCGACGTATGTTGAAAAAATGAAGATATTAGACTATTTTATGATTGCAAATGGTAAAGAATGTGATTAAAAGCTCTTTTCCCATGTCAAAAGTTTTAGTTTTCGAGGGTAATAGCTACGTATGTTGAAAAAATGAAGATATTAGACTATTTTATAATTGCAAATGGTAAAGAATGTGATTAAAGGCTCTTTTCCTTTGACAAAAGTTTTAGTTTTCGAAGGTAATAGCGACGTATGTTGAAAAAATGAAGATATTAGACTATTTTATGATTGCAAATGGTAAAGAATGTGATTAAAGGCTCTTTTCCTATTTTAAAAGTTTTAGTTTTCGAGGGTAAGAGCTTTGTCTGTGGAAAAAATGAAGATATTAGACAACTTTATGATTGCACATGGTAAAGAATGTGATTAAAGGCTCTTTTCCTATTTCAAAAGTTTTAGTTTTCGGGGGTAATAGCTTTGTCTGTGGAATAAATGAAGATATTAGACTATTTTATGATTGCACATGGTAAAAAATGTGATTAAAGGCTCTTTTCCAATGTCAAAAGTTTTAGTTTTCGAGGGTAATAGCTATGTATGTTGAAAAAATTAAGATATTAGACTATTCTATGATTGCAAATGGTAAAGAATGTGATTAAAGGCTCTTTTCCTATTTCAAAAGTTTTAGTATTCGAGGGTAATTGCTACGTATGTTGAAAAATTGAAGATATTAGACTATTTTATGATTGCAAATGGTAAAGAATGTGATTAGAGGCTCTTTTCCTATGTCAAAAGTTTTAGTTTTCGAGGGTAATAGCTACGTATGTTGAAAAAATGATATATTAGACTATTTTATGATTGCAACTGGTAAAGAATGTGAATAAAGGCTCTTTTCCTATTTCAAAAGTTTTAGTTTTTGAGGGTAATAGCTATGTCTGTTAAAAAATGAAGATATTAGACTATTTTATGATTGCACTTGGTAAAGAATGTGATTAAAGGCTCTTTTCCTATTTCAAAAGTTTTAGTTTTTGAGGGATAGCTACGTATGTTGAAAAAATGAAGATATTAGTCTATTTTATGATTGCAAATGGTAAAGAATGTGATTAAAGGCTCTTTTCCTATGTCAAAAGTTTTAGTTTTCGAGGGTAATAGCTCTGTATGTTGAAAAAATGAAGATATTAGACTATTTTATGATTGCAAAAGGTAAAGAATGTGATTAAAGGCTCTTTTCCTATTTCAAAAGTTTTAGTTTTCGAGGGTAATAGCTACGTATGATGAAAAAATGAAGATATTAGACTATTTTAGGATTGCAAATGGTAAAGAATGTGATTAAAGGCTCTTTTCCTATTTCAAAAGTTTTAGTTTTCGAGGGTAATAGCTACTTATGTTGAAAAAATGAAGATATTAGACTATTTTATGATTGCAAATGGTAAAGAATGTGATTAAAGGCTCTTTTCCTATTTCAAAAGTTTTAATTTTCGAGGGTAAGAGCTTTGTATGTGGAAAAAATGAAGATATTAGACAACTTTATGATTGCAGATGGTAAAGAATGTGATTAAAGGCTCTTTTCCTATTTCAAAAGTTTTAGTTTTAGAGGGTAATAGCTACGTATGTTGAAAAAATGAAGATATTAGACTATTTTATGATTGCACATGGTAAAAAAAAGTGATTAAAGGCTCTTTTCCTATGTCAAAAGTTTTAGTTTTCGATGGCAATAGCTACGTATGTTGAAAAAATGAAGATATTAGACTATTCTATGATTCCAAATGGTAAAGAATGTGATTAAAGGCTCTTTTCCTATTTCAAAAGTTTTAGTTTTCGGTGGTAAGAGCTACGTATGTTGAAAAAATGAAGATATTAGACTATTTTATGATTGCAAATGGTAAAGAATATGATTTAAGGCTCTTTTCCTATTTCAAAAGTTTTAGTTTTCGAGGGTAATAGATTTGTCTGTGGAAAAAATGAAGATATTAGACTATCTTATGATTGCACATGGTAAAGAATGTGATTAAAGACTCTTTCCCTATTTCAAAAGTTTTAGTTTTCGAGGGTAATAGCTACGTATGTTGAAAAAATGAAGATATTAGACTATTTTATGATTGCAAATGGTAAAGAATGTGATTAAAGGCTCTTTTCCCATGTCAAAAGTTTTAGTTTTCGAGGGTAATAGCTACGTATGTTGAAAAAATGAAGATATTAAACTATTTTATGATTGCAAATGGTAAAGAATGTGATTAAAGGCTCTTTTCCTATGTCAAAAGTTTTAGTTTTCGAGAGTAATAGCTACGTATGCTGAAAAAATGAAGATATTAGACTATCTTATGATTGCAAAAGGTAAAGAATGTGATTAAAGGCTCTTTTCCTATGTCAAAAGTTTTAGTTTTCGAGGGTAATAGCTACGTATGCTGAAAAAATGAAGATATTAGACTATTTTATGATTGCAAATGGTAAAGAGTGTGATTAAAGGCTCTTTTCCTATTTCAAAAGTTTTAGTTTTCGGGGGTAATAGCATTGTCTGTGGAAAAAATGAAGATATTAGACTATTTTATGATTGCACATGGTAAAAAATGTGATTAAAGGCTCTTTTCCTATGTCAAAAGTTTTAGTTTTCGAGGGTAATAGCTATATATGTTGAAAAAATGAAGATATTTGACAATTTTATGATTGCACATGGTAAAGAATGTGATTAAAGGCTCTTTTCCTATTTCAAAAGTTTTAGTTTTCGAGGGTAAGAGCTTTGTCTGTGGATAAAATGAAAATATTAGACAATTTTATGATTGCACATGGTAAAGAATGTGATTAAAGGCTCTTTTCCTATTTCAAAAGTTTTAGTTTTTGAGGGTAATAGCTACGTATCATGACAAAATGAAGATATTAGACTATTTTGTGATTGCAAATGGTAAAGAATGTGATTAAAGGCTCTTTTCCTATGTCAAAAAATTTAGTTTTCGAGGGTAATAGCTACGTATGTTGAAAAAATGAAGATAGTAGACTATTTTATGATTGCAAATGGTAAAGAATGTGATAAATAACTCTTCTCCTATGTAAAAAGTTTTAGTTTTCGAGGGTAATAGCTATGTATGTTGAAAAAAAGAAGATATTAGACAATTTTATGATTGCACATGGTAAAGAATGTGATTAAAGGCTCTTTTCCTATTTCAAAAGTTTTAGTTTTCGAGGGTAATAGCTACGTATGTTGAAAAAATGAAGATATTAGACTATTTTATGATTGCAAATGGTAAAGAATGTGATTAAAGGCTCTTTTCCTATTTAAAAAGTTTTAGTTTTCGAGGGTAATAGCTACGTATGTTGAAAAAATGAAGATATTAGACTATATTATCATTGCAAATGGTAAAGAATGTGATTAAAGGCTCTTTTCCTATGTCAAAAGTTTTAGTTTTCGAGGGTAATAGCTACGTATGTTGAAAAAATGAAGATATTAGACTATTTTATGATTGCACATGGTAAAGAATGTGATTAAAGGCTCTTTTCCTATTTCAAAAGTTTTAGTTTTCGAGGTTAATAGCTACGTATGTTGAAAAAATGAAGATATTAGACTATTTTATGATTGCAAATGGTAAAGAATGTGATTAAAGCCTCTTTTCCTATTTCAAAAGTTTTAGTTTTCGAGGGTAATAGCTACGTATGTTGAAATAATGAAGATATTAGACTATTTTATGATTGCAAATGGTAAAGAATGTGATTAAAAGCTCTTTTCCCATGTCAAAAGTTTTAGTTTTCGAGGGTAATAGCTACGTATGTTGAAAAAATGAAGATATTAGACTATTTTATGATTGCAAATGGTAAAGAATGTGATTAAAGGCTCTTTTCCTATGTCAAAAGTTTTAGTTTTCGAGGGTAATAGCTACGTATGCTGAAAAAATGAAGATATTAGACTATTTTATGATTGCACATGGTAAATAATGTGATTAAAGGCTCATTTCCTTTGACAAAAGTTTTAGTTTTCGAGGGTAATAGTGACGTATGTTGAAAAAATGAAGATATTAGACTATTTTATGATTGCAAATGGTAAAGAATGTGATTAAAGGCTCTTTTCCTATTTCAAAAGTTTTAGTTTTCGAGGGTAAGAGCTTTGTCTGTGGAAAAAATGAAGATATTAGACAACTTTATGATTGCACATGGTAAATAATGTGATTAAAGGCTCTTTTTCTATTTCAAAAGTTTTAGTTTTCGGGGGTAATAGCTTTGTCTGTGGAATAAATGAAGATATTAGACTATTTTATGATTGCACATGGTAAAGAATGTGATTAAAGGCTCTTTTCCAATGTCAAAAGTTTTAGTTTTCGAGGGTAATAGCTATGTATGTTGAAAAAATGAAGATATTAGACTATTCTATGATTCCAAATGGTAAAGAATGTGATTAAAGGCTCTTTTCCTATTTCAAAAGTTTTAGTTTTCGGTGGTAAGAGCTACGTATGTTGAAAAAATGAAGATATTAGAATATTTTATGATTGCAAATGGTAAAGAATGTGATTAAAGGCTCTTTTCCCATGTCAAAAGTTTTAGTTTTCGAGGGTAATAGCTAAGTATGTTGAAAAAATGAAGATATTAGACTATTTTATGATTGCAAATGGTAAAGAATGTGATTAAAGGCTCTTTTCCCATGTCAAAAGTTTTAGTTTTCGAGGGTAATAGCTACGTATGTTGAATAAATGAAGATATTAGACTATTTTATGATTGCAAATGGTAAAGAATGTGATTAAAAGCTCTTTTCCTATGTCAAAATTTTTAGTTTTCGAGGGTAATAGCTACGTATGCTGAAAAAATGAAGATATTAGACTATTTTATGATTGCAAATGGTAAAGAATGTGATTAAAGGCTCTTTTCCTATTTCAAAAGTTTTAGTTTTCGGGGGTAATAGCTTTGTCTGTGGAAAAAATGAAGATATTAGACTATGTTATGATTGCACATGGTAAAAAATGTGATTAAAGGCTCTTTTCCTATTTCAAAAGTTTTAGTTTTTGAGGGTAATAGCTACGTATCATGAAAAAATGAAGATATTAGACTATTTTGTGATTGCACATGGTAAAGAATGTGATTAAAGGCTCTTTTCCTATGTCAAAAAATTTAGTTTTCGAGGGTAATAGCTACGTATGTTGAAAAAATGAAGATAGTAGACTATTTTATGATTGCAAATGGTAAAGAATGTGATAAAAAACTCTTTTCCTATGTAAAAAGTTTTAGTTTTCGAGGGTAATAGCTATGTATGTTGAAAAAATGAAGATATTAGACAATTTTATGATTGCACATGGTAAAGAATGTGATTAAAGGCTCTTTTCCTATATCAAAAGTTTTAGTTTTCGAGGGTAATAGCTACGTATGTTGAAAAAATGAAGATATTAGACTATTTTATGATTGCAAATGGTAAAGAATGTGATTAAAGGCTCTTTTCCTATTTAAAAAGTTTTAGTTTTCGAGGGTAATAGCTACGTATGTTGAAAAAATGAAGATATTAGACTATATTATCATTGCAAATGGTAAAGAATGTGATTAAAGGCTCTTTTCCTATGTCAAAAGTTTTAGTTTTCGAGGGTAATAGCTACGTATGTTGAAAAAATGAAGATATTAGACTATTTTATGATTGCACATGGTAAAGAATGTGATTAAAGGCTCTTTTCCTATTTCAAAAGTTTTAGTTTTCGAGGTTAATAGCTACGTATGTTGAAAAAATGAAGATATTAGACTATTTTATGATTGCAAATGGTAAAGAATGTGATTAAAGCCTCTTTTCCTATTTCAAAAGTTTTAGTTTTCGAGGGTAATAGCTACGTATGTTGAAATAATGAAGATATTAGACTATTTTATGATTGCAAATGGTAAAGAATGTGATTAAAAGCTCTTTTCCCATGTCAAAAGTTTTAGTTTTCGAGGGTAATAGCTACGTATGTCGAAAAAATGAAGATATTAGACTATTTTATGATTGCAAATGGTAAAGAATGTGATTAAAGGCTCTTTTCCTATGTCAAAAGTTTTAGTTTTCGAGGTTAATAGCTACGTATGCTGAAAAAATGAAGATATTAGACTATTTTATGATTGCACGTGGTAAATAATGTGATTAAAGGCTCTTTTCCTTTGACAAAAGTTTTAGTTTTCGAGGGTAATAGCGACGTATGTTGAAAAAATGAAGATATTAGACTATTTTATGATTGCAAATGGTAAAGAATGTGATTAAAGGCTCTTTTCCTATTTCAAAAGTTTTAGTTTTCGAGGGTAAGAGCTTTGTCTGTGGAAAAAAATGAAGATATTAGACAACTTTATGATTGCACATGGTAAAGAATGTGATTAA
>NW_027064260.1:0-27212 GCF_032884065.1 Artemia franciscana
TAGACTATTTTATGATTGCAAATGGTAAAGAATGTGATTAAAGGCTCTTTTCCTATTTCAAAAGTTTTAGTTTTCGAGGGTAATAGCTACGTATGTTGAAAAAATGAAGATATTAGACTATTTTATGATTGCAAATGGTAAAGAATGTGATTAAAGGCTCTTTTCCTATTTCAAAAGTTTTAGTTTTCGAGGGTAATAGCTACGTATGTTGAAAAAATGAAGATATTAGACTATTTTATGATTGCAATGGTAAAGAATGTGATTAAAGGCTCTTTTCCTATTTCAAAAGTTTTAGTTTTCGAGGGTAATAGCTACGTATGTTGAAAAAATGAAGATATTAGACTATTTTATGATTGCACATGGTAAAGAATGTGATTAAAGGCTCTTTTCCTATTTCAAAAGTTTTAGTTTTCGAGGGTAATAGCTACGTATGTTGAAAAAATGAAGATATTAGACTATTTTATGATTGCACATGGTAAAGAATGTGATTATAGGCTCTTTTCCTATGTCCAAAGTTTTAGTTTTCGAGGAAAATAGCTACGTATGTTGAAAAAATGAAGATATTAGACTATTTTATTATTGCAAATGGTAAAGAATGTGATTAAAGGCTCTTTTCCTATTTCAAAAGTTTTAGTTTTCGAGGGTAATAGCTACGTATGTTGAAAAAATGAAGATATTAGACTATTTTATGATTGCCATGGTAAAGAATGTGATTAAAGGCTCTTTTCCTATTTCAAAAGTTTTAGTTTTCGAGGGTAATAGCTACGTATGTTGAAAAAATGAAGATATTAGACTATTTTATGATTGCAAATGGTAAAGAATGTGATTAAAGGCTCTTTTCCTATGTCAAAAGTTTTAGTTTTCGAGGGTAATAGCTACGTATGTTGAAAAAATGAAGATATTAGACTATTTTATGATTGCAATGGTAAAGAATGTGATTAAAGGCTCTTTTCCTATTTCAAAAGTTTTAGTTTTCGAGGGTAATAGCTACGTATGTTGAAAAAATGAAGATATTAGACTATTTTATGATTGCACATGGTAAAGAATGTGATTAAAGGCTCTTTTCCTATTTCAAAAGTTTTAGTTTTCGAGGGTAATAGCTAGTATGTTGAAAAAATGAAGATATTAGACTATTTTATGATTGCAAATGGTAAAGAATGTGATTAAAGGCTCTTTTCCTATTTCAAAAGTTTTAGTTTTCGAGGGTAATAGCTACGTATGTTGAAAAAATGAAGATATTAGACTATTTTATGATTGCAAATGGTAAAGAATGTGATTAAAGGCTCTTTTCCTATTTCAAAAGTTTTAGTTTTCGAGGGTAATAGCTACGTATGTTGAAAAAATGAAGATATTAGACTATTTTATGATTGCAATGGTAAAGAATGTGATTAAAGGCTCTTTTCCTATTTCAAAAGTTTTAGTTTTCGAGGGTAATAGCTACGTATGTTGAAAAAATGAAGATATTAGACTATTTTATGATTGCAAATGGTAAAGAATGTGATTAAAGGCTCTTTTCCTATTTCAAAAGTTTTAGTTTTCGAGGGTAATAGCTACGTATGTTGAAAAAATGAAGATATTAGACTATTTTATGATTGCAAATGGTAAAGAATGTGATTAAAGGCTCTTTTCCTATTTCAAAAGTTTTAGTTTTCGAGGGTAATAGCTACGTATGTTGAAAAAATGAAGATATTAGACTATTTTATGATTGCAAATGGTAAAGAATGTGATTAAAGGCTCTTTTCCTATTTCAAAAGTTTTAGTTTTCGAGGGTAATAGCTACGTATGTTGAAAAAATGAAGATATTAGACTATTTTATGATTGCAAATGGTAAAGAATGTGATTAAAGGCTCTTTTCCTATTTCAAAAGTTTTAGTTTTCGAGGGTAATAGCTACGTATGTTGAAAAAATGAAGATATTAGACTATTTTATGATTGCAAATGGTAAAGAATGTGATTAAAGGCTCTTTTCCTATTTCAAAAGTTTTAGTTTTCGAGGGTAATAGCTACGTATGTTGAAAAAATGAAGATATTAGACAATTTTATGATTGCACATGGTAAAGAATGTGATTAAAGGCTCTTTTCCTATTTCAAAAGTTTTAGTTTTCGAGGGTAATAGCTACGTATGTTGAAAAAATGAAGATATTAGACTATTTTATGATTGCAAATGGTAAAGAATGTGATTAAAGGCTCTTTTCCTATGTCAAAAGTTTTAGTTTTCGAGGGTAATAGCTACGTATGTTGAAAAAATGAAGATATTAGACTATTTTATGATTGCAATGGTAAAGAATGTGATTAAAGGCTCTTTTCCTATTTCAAAAGTTTTAGTTTTCGAGGGTAATAGCTACGTATGTTGAAAAAATGAAGATATTAGACTATTTTATGATTGCAAATGGTAAAGAATGTGATTAAAGGCTCTTTTCCTATTTCAAAAGTTTTAGTTTTCGAGGGTAATAGCTACGTATGTTGAAAAAATGAAGATATTAGACTATTTTATGATTGCAAATGGTAAAGAATGTGATTAAAGGCTCTTTTCCTATTTCAAAAGTTTTAGTTTTCGAGGGTAATAGCTACGTATGTTGAAAAAATGAAGATATTAGACTATTTTATGATTGCAAATGGTAAAGAATGTGATTAAAGGCTCTTTTCCTATTTCAAAAGTTTTAGTTTTCGAGGGTAATAGCTACGTATGTTGAAAAAATGAAGATATTAGACTATTTTATGATTGCAAATGGTAAAGAATGTGATTAAAGGCTCTTTTCCTATTTCAAAAGTTTTAGTTTTCGAGGGTAATAGCTACGTATGTTGAAAAAATGAAGATATTAGACTATTTTATGATTGCAAATGGTAAAGAATGTGATTAAAGGCTCTTTTCCTATGTCAAAAGTTTTAGTTTTCGAGGGTAATAGCTACGTATGTTGAAAAAATGAAGATATTAGACTTTTTATGATTGCACATGGTAAAGAATGTGATTAAAGGCTCTTTTCCTATTTCAAAAGTTTTAGTTTTCGAGGGTAATAGCTACGTATGTTGAAAAAATGAAGATATTAGACTATTTTATGATTGCAAATGGTAAAGAATGTGATTAAAGGCTCTTTTCCTATTTCAAAAGTTTTAGTTTTCGAGGGTAATAGCTACGTATGTTGAAAAAATGAAGATATTAGACTATTTTATGATTGCACATGGTAAAGAATGTGATTAAAGGCTCTTTTCCTATGTCAAAAGTTTTAGTTTTCGAGGGTAATAGCTACGTATGTTGAAAAAATGAAGATATTAGACTATTTTATGATTGCAAATGGTAAAGAATGTGATTAAAGGCTCTTTTCCTATTTCAAAAGTTTTAGTTTTCGAGGGTAATAGCTACGTATGTTGAAAAAATGAAGATATTAGACTATTTTATGATTGCAAATGGTAAAGAATGTGATTAAAGGCTCTTTTCCTATGTCAAAAGTTTTAGTTTTCGAGGGTAATAGCTACGTATGTTGAAAAAATGAAGATATTAGACTATTTTATGATTGCACATGGTAAAGAATGTGATTAAAGGCTCTTTTCCTATTTCAAAAGTTTTAGTTTTCGAGGGTAATAGCTACGTATGTTGAAAAAATGAAGATATTAGACTATTTTATGATTGCAATGGTAAAGAATGTGATTAAAGGCTCTTTTCCTATTTCAAAAGTTTTAGTTTTCGAGGGTAATAGCTACGTATGTTGAAAAAATGAAGATATTAGACTATTTTATGATTGCACATGGTAAAGAATGTGATTAAAGGCTCTTTTCCTATTTCAAAAGTTTTAGTTTTCGAGGGTAATAGCTACGTATGTTGAAAAAATGAAGATATTAGACTATTTTATGATTGCACATGGTAAAGAATGTGATTAAAGGCTCTTTTCCTATTTCAAAAGTTTTAGTTTTCGAGGGTAATAGCTACGTATGTTGAAAAAATGAAGATATTAGACTATTTTATGATTGCAAATGGTAAAGAATGTGATTAAAGGCTCTTTTCCTATTTCAAAAGTTTTAGTTTTCGAGGGTAATAGCTACGTATGTTGAAAAAATGAAGATATTAGACTATTTTATGATTGCACATGGTAAAGAATGTGATTAAAGGCTCTTTTCCTATTTCAAAAGTTTTAGTTTTCGAGGGTAATAGCTACGTATGTTGAAAAAATGAAGATATTAGACTATTTTATGATTGCAAATGGTAAAGAATGTGATTAAAGGCTCTTTTCCTATTTCAAAAGTTTTAGTTTTCGAGGGTAATAGCTACGTATGTTGAAAAAATGAAGATATTAGACTATTTTATGATTGCAAATGGTAAAGAATGTGATTAAAGGCTCTTTTCCTATTTCAAAAGTTTTAGTTTTCGAGGGTAATAGCTACGTATGTTGAAAAAATGAAGATATTAGACAATTTTATGATTGCAAATGGTAAAGAATGTGATTAAAGGCTCTTTTCCTATTTCAAAAGTTTTAGTTTTCGAGGGTAATAGCTACGTATGTTGAAAAAATGAAGATATTAGACTATTTTATGATTGCAAATGGTAAAGAATGTGATTAAAGGCTCTTTTCCTATTTCAAAAGTTTTAGTTTTCGAGGGTAATAGCTACGTATGTTGAAAAAATGAAGATATTAGACTATTTTATGATTGCACATGGTAAAGAATGTGATTAAAGGCTCTTTTCCTATTTCAAAAGTTTTAGTTTTCGAGGGTAATAGCTACGTATGTTGAAAAAATGAAGATATTAGACTATTTTATGATTGCAAATGGTAAAGAATGTGATTAAAGGCTCTTTTCCTATTTCAAAAGTTTTAGTTTTCGAGGGTAATAGCTACGTATGTTGAAAAAATGAAGATATTAGACTATTTTATGATTGCAAATGGTAAAGAATGTGATTAAAGGCTCTTTTCCTATTTCAAAAGTTTTAGTTTTCGAGGGTAATAGCTACGTATGTTGAAAAAATGAAGATATTAGACTATTTTATGATTGCAATGGTAAAGAATGTGATTAAAGGCTCTTTTCCTATTTCAAAAGTTTTAGTTTTCGAGGGTAATAGCTACGTATGTTGAAAAAATGAAGATATTAGACTATTTTATGATTGCACATGGTAAAGAATGTGATTAAAGGCTCTTTTCCTATTTCAAAAGTTTTAGTTTTCGAGGGTAATAGCTACGTATGTTGAAAAAATGAAGATATTAGACTATTTTATGATTGCAAATGGTAAAGAATGTGATTAAAGGCTCTTTTCCTATGTCAAAAGTTTTAGTTTTCGAGGGTAATAGCTACGTATGTTGAAAAAATGAAGATATTAGACAATTTTATGATTGCACATGGTAAAGAATGTGATTAAAGGCTCTTTTCCTATTTCAAAAGTTTTAGTTTTCGAGGGTAATAGCTACGTATGTTGAAAAAATGAAGATATTAGACTATTTTATGATTGCAAATGGTAAAGAATGTGATTAAAGGCTCTTTTCCTATTTCAAAAGTTTTAGTTTTCGAGGGTAATAGCTACGTATGTTGAAAAAATGAAGATATTAGACTATTTTATGATTGCACATGGTAAAGAATGTGATTAAAGGCTCTTTTCCTATTTCAAAAGTTTTAGTTTTCGAGGGTAATAGCTACGTATGTTGAAAAAATGAAGATATTAGACTATTTTATGATTGCAAATGGTAAAGAATGTGATTAAAGGCTCTTTTCCTATTTCAAAAGTTTTAGTTTTCGAGGGTAATAGCTACGTATGTTGAAAAAATGAAGATATTAGACATTTTATGATTGCAATGGTAAAGAATGTGATTAAAGGCTCTTTTCCTATTTCAAAAGTTTTAGTTTTCGAGGGTAATAGCTACGTATGTTGAAAAAATGAAGATATTAGACTATTTTATGATTGCAAATGGTAAAGAATGTGATTAAAGGCTCTTTTCCTATTTCAAAAGTTTTAGTTTTCGAGGGTAATAGCTACGTATGTTGAAAAAATGAAGATATTAGACTATTTTATGATTGCAAATGGTAAAGAATGTGATTAAAGGCTCTTTTCCTATTTCAAAAGTTTTAGTTTTCGAGGGTAATAGCTACGTATGTTGAAAAAATGAAGATATTAGACTATTTTATGATTGCAAATGGTAAAGAATGTGATTAAAGGCTCTTTTCCTATTTCAAAAGTTTTAGTTTTCGAGGGTAATAGCTACGTATGTTGAAAAAATGAAGATATTAGACATTTTATGATTGCACATGGTAAAGAATGTGATTAAAGGCTCTTTTCCTATTTCAAAAGTTTTAGTTTTCGAGGGTAATAGCTACGTATGTTGAAAAAATGAAGATATTAGACAATTTTATGATTGCACATGGTAAAGAATGTGATTAAAGGCTCTTTTCCTATTTCAAAAGTTTTAGTTTTCGAGGGTAATAGCTACGTATGTTGAAAAAATGAAGATATTAGACAATTTTATGATTGCACATGGTAAAGAATGTGATTAAAGGCTCTTTTCCTATTTCAAAAGTTTTAGTTTTCGAGGGTAATAGCTACGTATGTTGAAAAAATGAAGATATTAGACTAATTTTATGATTGCACATGGTAAAGAATGTGATTAAAGGCTCTTTTCCTATTTCAAAAGTTTTAGTTTTCGAGGGTAATAGCTACGTATGTTGAAAAAATGAAGATATTAGACTATTTTATGATTGCACATGGTAAAGAATGTGATTAAAGGCTCTTTTCCTATTTCAAAAGTTTTAGTTTTCGAGGGTAATAGCTACGTATGTTGAAAAAATGAAGATATTAGACTATTTTATGATTGCAAATGGTAAAGAATGTGATTAAAGGCTCTTTTCCTATTTCAAAAGTTTTAGTTTTCGAGGGTAATAGCTACGTATGTTGAAAAAATGAAGATATTAGACTATTTTATGATTGCAATGGTAAAGAATGTGATTAAAGGCTCTTTTCCTATTCAAAAGTTTTAGTTTTCGAGGGTAATAGCTACGTATGTTGAAAAAATGAAGATATTAGACTATTTTATGATTGCACATGGTAAAGAATGTGATTAAAGGCTCTTTTCCTATTTCAAAAGTTTTAGTTTTCGAGGGTAATAGCTACGTATGTTGAAAAAATGAAGATATTAGACTATTTTATGATTGCAAATGGTAAAGAATGTGATTAAAGGCTCTTTTCCTATTTCAAAAGTTTTAGTTTTCGAGGGTAATAGCTACGTATGTTGAAAAAATGAAGATATTAGACTATTTTATGATTGCACATGGTAAAGAATGTGATTAAAGGCTCTTTTCCTATTTCAAAAGTTTTAGTTTTCGAGGGTAATAGCTACGTATGTTGAAAAAATGAAGATATTAGACTATTTTATGATTGCACATGGTAAAGAATGTGATTAAAGGCTCTTTTCCTATTTCAAAAGTTTTAGTTTTCGAGGGTAATAGCTACGTATGTTGAAAAAATGAAGATATTAGACAATTTTATGATTGCAAATGGTAAAGAATGTGATTAAAGGCTCTTTTCCTATTTCAAAAGTTTTAGTTTTCGAGGGTAATAGCTACGTATGTTGAAAAAATGAAGATATTAGACAATTTTATGATTGCACATGGTAAAGAATGTGATTAAAGGCTCTTTTCCTATTTCAAAAGTTTTAGTTTTCGAGGGTAATAGCTACGTATGTTGAAAAAATGAAGATATTAGACTATTTTATGATTGCAATGGTAAAGAATGTGATTAAAGGCTCTTTTCCTATTTCAAAAGTTTTAGTTTTCGAGGGTAATAGCTACGTATGTTGAAAAAATGAAGATATTAGACTATTTTATGATTGCAATGGTAAAGAATGTGATTAAAGGCTCTTTTCCTATTTCAAAAGTTTTAGTTTTCGAGGGTAATAGCTACGTATGTTGAAAAAATGAAGATATTAGACTATTTTATGATTGCAAATGGTAAAGAATGTGATTAAAGGCTCTTTTCCTATTTCAAAAGTTTTAGTTTTCGAGGGTAATAGCTACGTATGTTGAAAAAATGAAGATATTAGACTATTTTATGATTGCACATGGTAAAGAATGTGATTAAAGGCTCTTTTCCTATTTCAAAAGTTTTAGTTTTCGAGGGTAATAGCTACGTATGTTGAAAAAATGAAGATATTAGACTATTTTATGATTGCACATGGTAAAGAATGTGATTAAAGGCTCTTTTCCTATTTCAAAAGTTTTAGTTTTCGAGGGTAATAGCTACGTATGTTGAAAAAATGAAGATATTAGACTATTTTATGATTGCAAATGGTAAAGAATGTGATTAAAGGCTCTTTTCCTATTTCAAAAGTTTTAGTTTTCGAGGGTAATAGCTACGTATGTTGAAAAAATGAAGATATTAGACTATTTTATGATTGCACATGGTAAAGAATGTGATTAAAGGCTCTTTTCCTATTTCAAAAGTTTTAGTTTTCGAGGGTAATAGCTACGTATGTTGAAAAAATGAAGATATTAGACTATTTTATGATTGCACATGGTAAAGAATGTGATTAAAGGCTCTTTTCCTATTTCAAAAGTTTTAGTTTTCGAGGGTAATAGCTACGTATGTTGAAAAAATGAAGATATTAGACAATTTTATGATTGCACATGGTAAAGAATGTGATTAAAGGCTCTTTTCCTATTTCAAAAGTTTTAGTTTTCGAGGGTAATAGCTACGTATGTTGAAAAAATGAAGATATTAGACAATTTTATGATTGCACATGGTAAAGAATGTGATTAAAGGCTCTTTTCCTATTTCAAAAGTTTTAGTTTTCGAGGGTAATAGCTACGTATGTTGAAAAAATGAAGATATTAGACTATTTTATGATTGCAAATGGTAAAGAATGTGATTAAAGGCTCTTTTCCTATTTCAAAAGTTTTAGTTTTCGAGGGTAATAGCTACGTATGTTGAAAAAATGAAGATATTAGACTATTTTATGATTGCAAATGGTAAAGAATGTGATTAAAGGCTCTTTTCCTATTTCAAAAGTTTTAGTTTTCGAGGGTAATAGCTACGTATGTTGAAAAAATGAAGATATTAGACTAATTTTATGATTGCACATGGTAAAGAATGTGATTAAAGGCTCTTTTCCTATTTCAAAAGTTTTAGTTTTCGAGGGTAATAGCTACGTATGTTGAAAAAATGAAGATATTAGACTATTTTATGATTGCACATGGTAAAGAATGTGATTAAAGGCTCTTTTCCTATTTCAAAAGTTTTAGTTTTCGAGGGTAATAGCTACGTATGTTGAAAAAATGAAGATATTAGACAATTTTATGATTGCACATGGTAAAGAATGTGATTAAAGGCTCTTTTCCTATTTCAAAAGTTTTAGTTTTCGAGGGTAATAGCTACGTATGTTGAAAAAATGAAGATATTAGACTATTTTATGATTGCACATGGTAAAGAATGTGATTAAAGGCTCTTTTCCTATTTCAAAAGTTTTAGTTTTCGAGGGTAATAGCTACGTATGTTGAAAAAATGAAGATATTAGACTATTTTATGATTGCAAATGGTAAAGAATGTGATTAAAGGCTCTTTTCCTATTTCAAAAGTTTTAGTTTTCGAGGGTAATAGCTACGTATGTTGAAAAAATGAAGATATTAGACTATTTTATGATTGCAAATGGTAAAGAATGTGATTAAAGGCTCTTTTCCTATTTCAAAAGTTTTAGTTTTCGAGGGTAATAGCTACGTATGTTGAAAAAATGAAGATATTAGACTATTTTATGATTGCACATGGTAAAGAATGTGATTAAAGGCTCTTTTCCTATTTCAAAAGTTTTAGTTTTCGAGGGTAATAGCTACGTATGTTGAAAAAATGAAGATATTAGACTTTTATGATTGCACATGGTAAAGAATGTGATTAAAGGCTCTTTTCCTATTTCAAAAGTTTTAGTTTTCGAGGGTAATAGCTACGTATGTTGAAAAAATGAAGATATTAGACTATTTTATGATTGCAAATGGTAAAGAATGTGATTAAAGGCTCTTTTCCTATTTCAAAAGTTTTAGTTTTCGAGGGTAATAGCTACGTATGTTGAAAAAATGAAGATATTAGACTATTTTATGATTGCACATGGTAAAGAATGTGATTAAAGGCTCTTTTCCTATTTCAAAAGTTTTAGTTTTCGAGGGTAATAGCTACGTATGTTGAAAAAATGAAGATATTAGACTATTTTATGATTGCAAATGGTAAAGAATGTGATTAAAGGCTCTTTTCCTATTTCAAAAGTTTTAGTTTTCGAGGGTAATAGCTACGTATGTTGAAAAAATGAAGATATTAGACTATTTTATGATTGCAAATGGTAAAGAATGTGATTAAAGGCTCTTTTCCTATTTCAAAAGTTTTAGTTTTCGAGGGTAATAGCTACGTATGTTGAAAAAATGAAGATATTAGACTTTTATGATTGCACATGGTAAAGAATGTGATTAAAGGCTCTTTTCCTATGTCAAAAGTTTTAGTTTTCGAGGGTAATAGCTACGTATGTTGAAAAAATGAAGATATTAGACTATTTTATGATTGCACATGGTAAAGAATGTGATTAAAGGCTCTTTTCCTATTTCAAAAGTTTTAGTTTTCGAGGGTAATAGCTACGTATGTTGAAAAAATGAAGATATTAGACTATTTTATGATTGCAAATGGTAAAGAATGTGATTAAAGGCTCTTTTCCTATGTCAAAAGTTTTAGTTTTCGAGGGTAATAGCTACGTATGTTGAAAAAATGAAGATATTAGACAATTTTATGATTGCACATGGTAAAGAATGTGATTAAAGGCTCTTTTCCTATTTCAAAAGTTTTAGTTTTCGAGGGTAATAGCTACGTATGTTGAAAAAATGAAGATATTAGACTATTTTATGATTGCAAATGGTAAAGAATGTGATTAAAGGCTCTTTTCCTATTTCAAAAGTTTTAGTTTTCGAGGGTAATAGCTACGTATGTTGAAAAAATGAAGATATTAGACTATTTTATGATTGCACATGGTAAAGAATGTGATTAAAGGCTCTTTTCCTATGTCAAAAGTTTTAGTTTTCGAGGGTAATAGCTACGTATGTTGAAAAAATGAAGATATTAGACTATTTTATGATTGCACATGGTAAAGAATGTGATTAAAGGCTCTTTTCCTATTTCAAAAGTTTTAGTTTTCGAGGGTAATAGCTACGTATGTTGAAAAAATGAAGATATTAGACTATTTTATGATTGCAAATGGTAAAGAATGTGATTAAAGGCTCTTTTCCTATGTCAAAAGTTTTAGTTTTCGAGGGTAATAGCTACGTATGTTGAAAAAATGAAGATATTAGACAATTTTATGATTGCACATGGTAAAGAATGTGATTAAAGGCTCTTTTCCTATTTCAAAAGTTTTAGTTTTCGAGGGTAATAGCTACGTATGTTGAAAAAATGAAGATATTAGACTATTTTATGATTGCACATGGTAAAGAATGTGATTAAAGGCTCTTTTCCTATTTCAAAAGTTTTAGTTTTCGAGGGTAATAGCTACGTATGTTGAAAAAATGAAGATATTAGACAATTTTATGATTGCACATGGTAAAGAATGTGATTAAAGGCTCTTTTCCTATGTCAAAAGTTTTAGTTTTCGAGGGTAATAGCTACGTATGTTGAAAAAATGAAGATATTAGACAATTTTATGATTGCACATGGTAAAGAATGTGATTAAAGGCTCTTTTCCTATTTCAAAAGTTTTAGTTTTCGAGGGTAATAGCTACGTATGTTGAAAAAATAAAGATATTAGACAATTTTATGATTGCACATGGTAAAGAATGTGATTAAAGGCTCTTTTCCTATGTCAAAAGTTTTAGTTTTCGAGGGTAATAGCTACGTATGTTGAAAAAATGAAGATATTAGACTATTTTATGATTGCAAATGGTAAAGAATGTGATTAAAGGCTCTTTTCCTATTTCAAAAGTTTTAGTTTTCGAGGGTAATAGCTACGTATGTTGAAAAAATGAAGATATTAGACTATTTTATGATTGCAAATGGTAAAGAATGTGATTAAAGGCTCTTTTCCTATTTCAAAAGTTTTAGTTTTCGAGGGTAATAGCTACGTATGTTGAAAAAATGAAGATATTAGACAATTTTATGATTGCACATGGTAAAGAATGTGATTAAAGGCTCTTTTCCTATTTCAAAAGTTTTAGTTTTCGAGGGTAATAGCTACGTATGTTGAAAAAATGAAGATATTAGACAATTTTATGATTGCACATGGTAAAGAATGTGATTAAAGGCTCTTTTCATATTTCAAAAGTTTTAGTTTCGAGGGTAATAGCTACGTATGTTGAAAAAATGAAGATATTAGACTATTTTATGATTGCACATGGTAAAGAATGTGATTAAAGGCTCTTTTCCTATTTCAAAAGTTTTAGTTTTCGAGGGTAATAGCTACGTATGTTGAAAAAATGAAGATATTAGACAATTTTATGATTGCACATGGTAAAGAATGTGATTAAAGGCTCTTTTCCTATTTCAAAAGTTTTAGTTTTCGAGGGTAATAGCTACGTATGTTGAAAAAATGAAGATATTAGACTAATTTTATGATTGCACATGGTAAAGAATGTGATTAAAGGCTCTTTTCCTATGTCAAAAGTTTTAGTTTTCGAGGGTAATAGCTACGTATGTTGAAAAAATGAAGATATTAGACTATTTTATGATTGCAAATGGTAAAGAATGTGATTAAAGGCTCTTTTCCTATTTCAAAAGTTTTAGTTTTCGAGGGTAATAGCTACGTATGTTGAAAAAATGAAGATATTAGACTATTTTATGATTGCAATGGTAAAGAATGTGATTAAAGGCTCTTTTCCTATTTCAAAAGTTTTAGTTTTCGAGGGTAATAGCTACGTATGTTGAAAAAATGAAGATATTAGACTATTTTATGATTGCACATGGTAAAGAATGTGATTAAAGGCTCTTTTCCTATTTCAAAAGTTTTAGTTTTCGAGGGTAATAGCTACGTATGTTGAAAAAATGAAGATATTAGACTATTTTATGATTGCAAATGGTAAAGAATGTGATTAAAGGCTCTTTTCCTATTTCAAAAGTTTTAGTTTTCGAGGGTAATAGCTACGTATGTTGAAAAAATGAAGATATTAGACTATTTTATGATTGCACATGGTAAAGAATGTGATTAAAGGCTCTTTTCCTATTTCAAAAGTTTTAGTTTTCGAGGGTAATAGCTACGTATGTTGAAAAAATGAAGATATTAGACTATTTTATGATTGCACATGGTAAAGAATGTGATTAAAGGCTCTTTTCCTATTTCAAAAGTTTTAGTTTTCGAGGGTAATAGCTACGTATGTTGAAAAAATGAAGATATTAGACAATTTTATGATTGCACATGGTAAAGAATGTGATTAAAGGCTCTTTTCCTATTTCAAAAGTTTTAGTTTTCGAGGGTAATAGCTACGTATGTTGAAAAAATGAAGATATTAGACTATTTTATGATTGCACAATGGTAAAGAATGTGATTAAAGGCTCTTTTCCTATTTCAAAAGTTTTAGTTTTCGAGGGTAATAGCTACGTATGTTGAAAAAATGAAGATATTAGACTATTTTATGATTGCACATGGTAAAGAATGTGATTAAAGGCTCTTTTCCTATTCAAAAGTTTTAGTTTTCGAGGGTAATAGCTACGTATGTTGAAAAAATGAAGATATTAGACTATTTTATGATTGCAATGGTAAAGAATGTGATTAAAGGCTCTTTTCCTATTTCAAAAGTTTTAGTTTTCGAGGGTAATAGCTACGTATGTTGAAAAAATGAAGATATTAGACTATTTTATGATTGCCATGGTAAAGAATGTGATTAAAGGCTCTTTTCCTATTTCAAAAGTTTTAGTTTTCGAGGGTAATAGCTACGTATGTTGAAAAAATGAAGATATTAGACAATTTTATGATTGCACATGGTAAAGAATGTGATTAAAGGCTCTTTTCCTATTTCAAAAGTTTTAGTTTTCGAGGGTAATAGCTACGTATGTTGAAAAAATGAAGATATTAGACTATTTTATGATTGCAAATGGTAAAGAATGTGATTAAAGGCTCTTTTCCTATTTCAAAAGTTTTAGTTTTCGAGGGTAATAGCTACGTATGTTGAAAAAATGAAGATATTAGACTATTTTATGATTGCACATGGTAAAGAATGTGATTAAAGGCTCTTTTCCTATTTCAAAAGTTTTAGTTTTCGAGGGTAATAGCTACGTATGTTGAAAAAATGAAGATATTAGACTATTTTATGATTGCAAATGGTAAAGAATGTGATTAAAGGCTCTTTTCCTATTTCAAAAGTTTTAGTTTTCGAGGGTAATAGCTACGTATGTTGAAAAAATGAAGATATTAGACTATTTTATGATTGCAAATGGTAAAGAATGTGATTAAAGGCTCTTTTCCTATTTCAAAAGTTTTAGTTTTCGAGGGTAATAGCTACGTATGTTGAAAAAATGAAGATATTAGACTATTTTATGATTGCAAATGGTAAAGAATGTGATTAAAGGCTCTTTTCCTATTTCAAAAGTTTTAGTTTTCGAGGGTAATAGCTACGTATGTTGAAAAAATGAAGATATTAGACTATTTTATGATTGCACATGGTAAAGAATGTGATTAAAGGCTCTTTTCCTATTTCAAAAGTTTTAGTTTTCGAGGGTAATAGCTACGTATGTTGAAAAAATGAAGATATTAGACTATTTTATGATTGCACATGGTAAAGAATGTGATTAAAGGCTCTTTTCCTATTTCAAAAGTTTTAGTTTTCGAGGGTAATAGCTACGTATGTTGAAAAAATGAAGATATTAGACTATTTTATGATTGCAAATGGTAAAGAATGTGATTAAAGGCTCTTTTCCTATTTCAAAAGTTTTAGTTTTCGAGGGTAATAGCTACGTATGTTGAAAAAATGAAGATATTAGACTATTTTATGATTGCACATGGTAAAGAATGTGATTAAAGGCTCTTTTCCTATTTCAAAAGTTTTAGTTTTCGAGGGTAATAGCTACGTATGTTGAAAAAATGAAGATATTAGACTATTTTATGATTGCAAATGGTAAAGAATGTGATTAAAGGCTCTTTTCCTATGTCAAAAGTTTTAGTTTTCGAGGGTAATAGCTACGTATGTTGAAAAAATGAAGATATTAGACTATTTTATGATTGCACATGGTAAAGAATGTGATTAAAGGCTCTTTTCCTATTTCAAAAGTTTTAGTTTTCGAGGGTAATAGCTACGTATGTTGAAAAAATGAAGATATTAGACTATTTTATGATTGCACATGGTAAAGAATGTGATTAAAGGCTCTTTTCCTATGTCAAAAGTTTTAGTTT
Source organism: Artemia franciscana (assembly GCF_032884065.1). Lineage (NCBI taxonomy): Eukaryota > Metazoa > Arthropoda > Branchiopoda > Anostraca > Artemiidae > Artemia > Artemia franciscana. The sequence continues at coordinate 15,308 of NW_027064260.1, forward strand.
TCGAGGGTAATAGCTACGTATGTTGAAAAAATGAAGATATTAGACATTTTATGATTGCACATGGTAAAGAATGTGATTAAAGGCTCTTTTCCTATTTCAAAAGTTTTAGTTTTCGAGGGTAATAGCTACGTATGTTGAAAAAATGAAGATATTAGACTATTTTATGATTGCAAATGGTAAAGAATGTGATTAAAGGCTCTTTTCCTATTTCAAAAGTTTTAGTTTTCGAGGGTAATAGCTACGTATGTTGAAAAAATGAAGATATTAGACTATTTTATGATTGCAAATGGTAAAGAATGTGATTAAAGGCTCTTTTCCTATTTCAAAAGTTTTAGTTTTCGAGGGTAATAGCTACGTATGTTGAAAAAATGAAGATATTAGACTATTTTATGATTGCAAATGGTAAAGAATGTGATTAAAGGCTCTTTTCCTATTTCAAAAGTTTTAGTTTTCGAGGGTAATAGCTACGTATGTTGAAAAAATGAAGATATTAGACTATTTTATGATTGCACATGGTAAAGAATGTGATTAAAGGCTCTTTTCCTATTTCAAAAGTTTTAGTTTTCGAGGGTAATAGCTACGTATGTTGAAAAAATGAAGATATTAGACTATTTTATGATTGCACATGGTAAAGAATGTGATTAAAGGCTCTTTTCCTATTTCAAAAGTTTTAGTTTTCGAGGGTAATAGCTACGTATGTTGAAAAAATGAAGATATTAGACTATTTTATGATTGCACATGGTAAAGAATGTGATTAAAGGCTCTTTTCCTATTTCAAAAGTTTTAGTTTTCGAGGGTAATAGCTACGTATGTTGAAAAAATGAAGATATTAGACAATTTTATGATTGCACATGGTAAAGAATGTGATTAAAGGCTCTTTTCCTATTTCAAAAGTTTTAGTTTTCGAGGGTAATAGCTACGTATGTTGAAAAAATGAAGATATTAGACTATTTTATGATTGCACATGGTAAAGAATGTGATTAAAGGCTCTTTTCCTATTTCAAAAGTTTTAGTTTTCGAGGGTAATAGCTACGTATGTTGAAAAAATGAAGATATTAGACTATTTTATGATTGCACATGGTAAAGAATGTGATTAAAGGCTCTTTTCCTATTTCAAAAGTTTTAGTTTTCGAGGGTAATAGCTACGTATGTTGAAAAAATGAAGATATTAGACTATTTTATGATTGCACATGGTAAAGAATGTGATTAAAGGCTCTTTTCCTATTTCAAAAGTTTTAGTTTTCGAGGGTAATAGCTACGTATGTTGAAAAAATGAAGATATTAGACTATTTTATGATTGCAAATGGTAAAGAATGTGATTAAAGGCTCTTTTCCTATTTCAAAAGTTTTAGTTTTCGAGGGTAATAGCTACGTATGTTGAAAAAATGAAGATATTAGACTATTTTATGATTGCACATGGTAAAGAATGTGATTAAAGGCTCTTTTCCTATGTCAAAAGTTTTAGTTTTCGAGGGTAATAGCTACGTATGTTGAAAAAATGAAGATATTAGACTATTTTATGATTGCAAATGGTAAAGAATGTGATTAAAGGCTCTTTTCCTATTTCAAAAGTTTTAGTTTTCGAGGGTAATAGCTACGTATGTTGAAAAAATGAAGATATTAGACTATTTTATGATTGCAAATGGTAAAGAATGTGATTAAAGGCTCTTTTCCTATTTCAAAAGTTTTAGTTTTCGAGGGTAATAGCTACGTATGTTGAAAAAATGAAGATATTAGACTATTTTATGATTGCACAAATGGTAAAGAATGTGATTAAAGGCTCTTTTCCTATTTCAAAAGTTTTAGTTTTCGAGGGTAATAGCTACGTATGTTGAAAAAATGAAGATATTAGACTATTTTATGATTGCAAATGGTAAAGAATGTGATTAAAGGCTCTTTTCCTATTTCAAAAGTTTTAGTTTTCGAGGGTAATAGCTACGTATGTTGAAAAAATGAAGATATTAGACTATTTTATGATTGCACATGGTAAAGAATGTGATTAAAGGCTCTTTTCCTATTTCAAAAGTTTTAGTTTTCGAGGGTAATAGCTACGTATGTTGAAAAAATGAAGATATTAGACTATTTTATGATTGCAAATGGTAAAGAATGTGATTAAAGGCTCTTTTCCTATTTCAAAAGTTTTAGTTTTCGAGGGTAATAGCTACGTATGTTGAAAAAATGAAGATATTAGACTATTTTATGATTGCAAATGGTAAAGAATGTGATTAAAGGCTCTTTTCCTATTTCAAAAGTTTTAGTTTTCGAGGGTAATAGCTACGTATGTTGAAAAAATGAAGATATTAGACAATTTTATGATTGCACATGGTAAAGAATGTGATTAAAGGCTCTTTTCCTATTCAAAAGTTTTAGTTTTCGAGGGTAATAGCTACGTATGTTGAAAAAATGAAGATATTAGACTATTTTATGATTGCAAATGGTAAAGAATGTGATTAAAGGCTCTTTTCCTATTTCAAAAGTTTTAGTTTTCGAGGGTAATAGCTACGTATGTTGAAAAAATGAAGATATTAGACTATTTTATGATTGCAAATGGTAAAGAATGTGATTAAAGGCTCTTTTCCTATGTCAAAAGTTTTAGTTTTCGAGGGTAATAGCTACGTATGTTGAAAAAATGAAGATATTAGACTATTTTATGATTGCAAATGGTAAAGAATGTGATTAAAGGCTCTTTTCCTATTTCAAAAGTTTTAGTTTTCGAGGGTAATAGCTACGTATGTTGAAAAAATGAAGATATTAGACTATTTATGATTGCATGGTAAAGAATGTGATTAAAGGCTCTTTTCCTATTTCAAAAGTTTTAGTTTTCGAGGGTAATAGCTACGTATGTTGAAAAAATGAAGATATTAGACTAATTTTATGATTGCACATGGTAAAGAATGTGATTAAAGGCTCTTTTCCTATTTCAAAAGTTTTAGTTTTCGAGGGTAATAGCTACGTATGTTGAAAAAATGAAGATATTAGACTATTTTATGATTGCAAATGGTAAAGAATGTGATTAAAGGCTCTTTTCCTATTTCAAAAGTTTTAGTTTTCGAGGGTAATAGCTACGTATGTTGAAAAAATGAAGATATTAGACTATTTTATGATTGCACATGGTAAAGAATGTGATTAAAGGCTCTTTTCCTATTTCAAAAGTTTTAGTTTTCGAGGGTAATAGCTACGTATGTTGAAAAAATGAAGATATTAGACTATTTTATGATTGCAATGGTAAAGAATGTGATTAAAGGCTCTTTTCCTATTTCAAAAGTTTTAGTTTTCGAGGGTAATAGCTACGTATGTTGAAAAAATGAAGATATTAGACTATTTTATGATTGCAAATGGTAAAGAATGTGATTAAAGGCTCTTTTCCTATTTCAAAAGTTTTAGTTTTCGAGGGTAATAGCTACGTATGTTGAAAAAATGAAGATATTAGACTATTTTATGATTGCACATGGTAAAGAATGTGATTAAAGGCTCTTTTCCTATTTCAAAAGTTTTAGTTTTCGAGGGTAATAGCTACGTATGTTGAAAAAATGAAGATATTAGACTATTTTATGATTGCAAATGGTAAAGAATGTGATTAAAGGCTCTTTTCCTATTTCAAAAGTTTTAGTTTTCGAGGGTAATAGCTACGTATGTTGAAAAAATGAAGATATTAGACTATTTTATGATTGCAAATGGTAAAGAATGTGATTAAAGGCTCTTTTCCTATTTCAAAAGTTTTAGTTTTCGAGGGTAATAGCTACGTATGTTGAAAAAATGAAGATATTAGACTATTTTATGATTGCACATGGTAAAGAATGTGATTAAAGGCTCTTTTCCTATTTCAAAAGTTTTAGTTTTCGAGGGTAATAGCTACGTATGTTGAAAAAATGAAGATATTAGACTATTTTATGATTGCAAATGGTAAAGAATGTGATTAAAGGCTCTTTTCCTATTTCAAAAGTTTTAGTTTTCGAGGGTAATAGCTACGTATGTTGAAAAAATGAAGATATTAGACTATTTTATGATTGCAAATGGTAAAGAATGTGATTAAAGGCTCTTTTCCTATTTCAAAAGTTTTAGTTTTCGAGGGTAATAGCTACGTATGTTGAAAAAATGAAGATATTAGACTATTTTATGATTGCACATGGTAAAGAATGTGATTAAAGGCTCTTTTCCTATTTCAAAAGTTTTAGTTTTCGAGGGTAATAGCTACGTATGTTGAAAAAATGAAGATATTAGACTATTTTATGATTGCAAATGGTAAAGAATGTGATTAAAGGCTCTTTTCCTATTTCAAAAGTTTTAGTTTTCGAGGGTAATAGCTACGTATGTTGAAAAAATGAAGATATTAGACTATTTTATGATTGCACATGGTAAAGAATGTGATTAAAGGCTCTTTTCCTATTTCAAAAGTTTTAGTTTTCGAGGGTAATAGCTACGTATGTTGAAAAAATGAAGATATTAGACTATTTTATGATTGCACATGGTAAAGAATGTGATTAAAGGCTCTTTTCCTATTTCAAAAGTTTTAGTTTTCGAGGGTAATAGCTACGTATGTTGAAAAAATGAAGATATTAGACTATTTTATGATTGCACATGGTAAAGAATGTGATTAAAGGCTCTTTTCCTATTTCAAAAGTTTTAGTTTTCGAGGGTAATAGCTACGTATGTTGAAAAAATGAAGATATTAGACTATTTTATGATTGCACATGGTAAAGAATGTGATTAAAGGCTCTTTTCCTATTTCAAAAGTTTTAGTTTTCGAGGGTAATAGCTACGTATGTTGAAAAAATGAAGATATTAGACTATTTTATGATTGCAATGGTAAAGAATGTGATTAAAGGCTCTTTTCCTATTTCAAAAGTTTTAGTTTTCGAGGGTAATAGCTACGTATGTTGAAAAAATGAAGATATTAGACTATTTTATGATTGCAAATGGTAAAGAATGTGATTAAAGGCTCTTTTCCTATTTCAAAAGTTTTAGTTTTCGAGGGTAATAGCTACGTATGTTGAAAAAATGAAGATATTAGACTATTTTATGATTGCAAATGGTAAAGAATGTGATTAAAGGCTCTTTTCCTATTTCAAAAGTTTTAGTTTTCGAGGGTAATAGCTACGTATGTTGAAAAAATGAAGATATTAGACTATTTTATGATTGCAAATGGTAAAGAATGTGATTAAAGGCTCTTTTCCTATTTCAAAAGTTTTAGTTTTCGAGGGTAATAGCTACGTATGTTGAAAAAATGAAGATATTAGACTATTTTATGATTGCAAATGGTAAAGAATGTGATTAAAGGCTCTTTTCCTATTTCAAAAGTTTTAGTTTTCGAGGGTAATAGCTACGTATGTTGAAAAAATGAAGATATTAGACTATTTTATGATTGCAAATGGTAAAGAATGTGATTAAAGGCTCTTTTCCTATTTCAAAAGTTTTAGTTTTCGAGGGTAATAGCTACGTATGTTGAAAAAATGAAGATATTAGACAATTTTATGATTGCACATGGTAAAGAATGTGATTAAAGGCTCTTTTCCTATTCAAAAGTTTTAGTTTTCGAGGGTAATAGCTACGTATGTTGAAAAAATGAAGATATTAGACTATTTTATGATTGCAAATGGTAAAGAATGTGATTAAAGGCTCTTTTCCTATTTCAAAAGTTTTAGTTTTCGAGGGTAATAGCTACGTATGTTGAAAAAATGAAGATATTAGACTATTTTATGATTGCAAATGGTAAAGAATGTGATTAAAGGCTCTTTTCCTATTTCAAAAGTTTTAGTTTTCGAGGGTAATAGCTACGTATGTTGAAAAAATGAAGATATTAGACTATTTTATGATTGCAAATGGTAAAGAATGTGATTAAAGGCTCTTTTCCTATTCAAAAGTTTTAGTTTTCGAGGGTAATAGCTACGTATGTTGAAAAAATGAAGATATTAGACTATTTTATGATTGCAAATGGTAAAGAATGTGATTAAAGGCTCTTTTCCTATTTCAAAAGTTTTAGTTTTCGAGGGTAATAGCTACGTATGTTGAAAAAATGAAGATATTAGACTATTTTATGATTGCAAATGGTAAAGAATGTGATTAAAGGCTCTTTTCCTATTTCAAAAGTTTTAGTTTTCGAGGGTAATAGCTACGTATGTTGAAAAAATGAAGATATTAGACTATTTTATGATTGCAAATGGTAAAGAATGTGATTAAAGGCTCTTTTCCTATTTCAAAAGTTTTAGTTTTCGAGGGTAATAGCTACGTATGTTGAAAAAATGAAGATATTAGACTATTTTATGATTGCAAATGGTAAAGAATGTGATTAAAGGCTCTTTTCCTATTTCAAAAGTTTTAGTTTTCGAGGGTAATAGCTACGTATGTTGAAAAAATGAAGATATTAGACTATTTTATGATTGCATGGTAAAGAATGTGATTAAAGGCTCTTTTCCTATTTCAAAAGTTTTAGTTTTCGAGGGTAATAGCTACGTATGTTGAAAAAATGAAGATATTAGACTATTTTATGATTGCAAATGGTAAAGAATGTGATTAAAGGCTCTTTTCCTATGTCAAAAGTTTTAGTTTTCGAGGGTAATAGCTACGTATGTTGAAAAAATGAAGATATTAGACTATTTTATGATTGCAAATGGTAAAGAATGTGATTAAAGGCTCTTTTCCTATTTCAAAAGTTTTAGTTTTCGAGGGTAATAGCTACGTATGTTGAAAAAATGAAGATATTAGACTATTTTATGATTGCAAATGGTAAAGAATGTGATTAAAGGCTCTTTTCCTATTTCAAAAGTTTTAGTTTTCGAGGGTAATAGCTACGTATGTTGAAAAAATGAAGATATTAGACTATTTTATGATTGCAAATGGTAAAGAATGTGATTAAAGGCTCTTTTCCTATTTCAAAAGTTTTAGTTTTCGAGGGTAATAGCTACGTATGTTGAAAAAATGAAGATATTAGACTATTTTATGATTGCACATGGTAAAGAATGTGATTAAAGGCTCTTTTCCTATTTCAAAAGTTTTAGTTTTCGAGGGTAATAGCTACGTATGTTGAAAAAATGAAGATATTAGACTATTTTATGATTGCAAATGGTAAAGAATGTGATTAAAGGCTCTTTTCCTATTTCAAAAGTTTTAGTTTTCGAGGGTAATAGCTACGTATGTTGAAAAAATGAAGATATTAGACTATTTTATGATTGCAAATGGTAAAGAATGTGATTAAAGGCTCTTTTCCTATTTCAAAAGTTTTAGTTTTCGAGGGTAATAGCTACGTATGTTGAAAAAATGAAGATATTAGACTATTTTATGATTGCAAATGGTAAAGAATGTGATTAAAGGCTCTTTTCCTATTTCAAAAGTTTTAGTTTTCGAGGGTAATAGCTACGTATGTTGAAAAAATGAAGATATTAGACTATTTTATGATTGCATGGTAAAGAATGTGATTAAAGGCTCTTTTCCTATTTCAAAAGTTTTAGTTTTCGAGGGTAATAGCTACGTATGTTGAAAAAATGAAGATATTAGACTATTTTATGATTGCACATGGTAAAGAATGTGATTAAAGGCTCTTTTCCTATTTCAAAAGTTTTAGTTTTCGAGGGTAATAGCTACGTATGTTGAAAAAATGAAGATATTAGACTATTTTATGATTGCAAATGGTAAAGAATGTGATTAAAGGCTCTTTTCCTATTCAAAAGTTTTAGTTTTCGAGGGTAATAGCTACGTATGTTGAAAAAATGAAGATATTAGACTATTTTATGATTGCACATGGTAAAGAATGTGATTAAAGGCTCTTTTCCTATTTCAAAAGTTTTAGTTTTCGAGGGTAATAGCTACGTATGTTGAAAAAATGAAGATATTAGACTATTTTATGATTGCAAATGGTAAAGAATGTGATTAAAGGCTCTTTTCCTATTTCAAAAGTTTTAGTTTTCGAGGGTAATAGCTACGTATGTTGAAAAAATGAAGATATTAGACTATTTTATGATTGCACATGGTAAAGAATGTGATTAAAGGCTCTTTTCCTATTTCAAAAGTTTTAGTTTTCGAGGGTAATAGCTACGTATGTTGAAAAAATGAAGATATTAGACTATTTTATGATTGCAAATGGTAAAGAATGTGATTAAAGGCTCTTTTCCTATTTCAAAAGTTTTAGTTTTCGAGGGTAATAGCTACGTATGTTGAAAAAATGAAGATATTAGACTATTTTATGATTGCAAATGGTAAAGAATGTGATTAAAGGCTCTTTTCCTATTTCAAAAGTTTTAGTTTTCGAGGGTAATAGCTACGTATGTTGAAAAAATGAAGATATTAGACTATTTTATGATTGCAAATGGTAAAGAATGTGATTAAAGGCTCTTTTCCTATTTCAAAAGTTTTAGTTTTCGAGGGTAATAGCTACGTATGTTGAAAAAATGAAGATATTAGACTATTTTATGATTGCAAATGGTAAAGAATGTGATTAAAGGCTCTTTTCCTATTTCAAAAGTTTTAGTTTTCGAGGGTAATAGCTACGTATGTTGAAAAAATGAAGATATTAGACTATTTTATGATTGCAAATGGTAAAGAATGTGATTAAAGGCTCTTTTCCTATTTCAAAAGTTTTAGTTTTCGAGGGTAATAGCTACGTATGTTGAAAAAATGAAGATATTAGACTATTTTATGATTGCAAATGGTAAAGAATGTGATTAAAGGCTCTTTTCCTATTTCAAAAGTTTTAGTTTTCGAGGGTAATAGCTACGTATGTTGAAAAAATGAAGATATTAGACTATTTTATGATTGCAAATGGTAAAGAATGTGATTAAAGGCTCTTTTCCTATTTCAAAAGTTTTAGTTTTCGAGGGTAATAGCTACGTATGTTGAAAAAATGAAGATATTAGACTATTTTATGATTGCAAATGGTAAAGAATGTGATTAAAGGCTCTTTTCCTATTTCAAAAGTTTTAGTTTTCGAGGGTAATAGCTACGTATGTTGAAAAAATGAAGATATTAGACTATTTTATGATTGCACATGGTAAAGAATGTGATTAAAGGCTCTTTTCCTATTTCAAAAGTTTTAGTTTTCGAGGGTAATAGCTACGTATGTTGAAAAAATGAAGATATTAGACTATTTTATGATTGCAAATGGTAAAGAATGTGATTAAAGGCTCTTTTCCTATGTCAAAAGTTTTAGTTTTCGAGGGTAATAGCTACGTATGTTGAAAAAATGAAGATATTAGACTATTTTATGATTGCAAATGGTAAAGAATGTGATTAAAGGCTCTTTTCCTATTTCAAAAGTTTTAGTTTTCGAGGGTAATAGCTACGTATGTTGAAAAAATGAAGATATTAGACTATTTTATGATTGCACATGGTAAAGAATGTGATTAAAGGCTCTTTTCCTATTTCAAAAGTTTTAGTTTTCGAGGGTAATAGCTACGTATGTTGAAAAAATGAAGATATTAGACTATTTTATGATTGCAAATGGTAAAGAATGTGATTAAAGGCTCTTTTCCTATTTCAAAAGTTTTAGTTTTCGAGGGTAATAGCTACGTATGTTGAAAAAATGAAGATATTAGACTATTTTATGATTGCAATGGTAAAGAATGTGATTAAAGGCTCTTTTCCTATTTCAAAAGTTTTAGTTTTCGAGGGTAATAGCTACGTATGTTGAAAAAATGAAGATATTAGACTATTTTATGATTGCAAATGGTAAAGAATGTGATTAAAGGCTCTTTTCCTATTTCAAAAGTTTTAGTTTTCGAGGGTAATAGCTACGTATGTTGAAAAAATGAAGATATTAGACTATTTTATGATTGCAAATGGTAAAGAATGTGATTAAAGGCTCTTTTCCTATTTCAAAAGTTTTAGTTTTCGAGGGTAATAGCTACGTATGTTGAAAAAATGAAGATATTAGACTAATTTTATGATTGCACATGGTAAAGAATGTGATTAAAGGCTCTTTTCCTATTTCAAAAGTTTTAGTTTTCGAGGGTAATAGCTACGTATGTTGAAAAAATGAAGATATTAGACTATTTTATGATTGCAAATGGTAAAGAATGTGATTAAAGGCTCTTTTCCTATTTCAAAAGTTTTAGTTTTCGAGGGTAATAGCTACGTATGTTGAAAAAATGAAGATATTAGACTATTTTATGATTGCAAATGGTAAAGAATGTGATTAAAGGCTCTTTTCCTATGTCAAAAGTTTTAGTTTTCGAGGGTAATAGCTACGTATGTTGAAAAAATGAAGATATTAGACTATTTTATGATTGCAAATGGTAAAGAATGTGATTAAAGGCTCTTTTCCTATTTCAAAAGTTTTAGTTTTCGAGGGTAATAGCTACGTATGTTGAAAAAATGAAGATATTAGACTATTTTATGATTGCAAATGGTAAAGAATGTGATTAAAGGCTCTTTTCCTATTTCAAAAGTTTTAGTTTTCGAGGGTAATAGCTACGTATGTTGAAAAAATGAAGATATTAGACTATTTTATGATTGCATGGTAAAGAATGTGATTAAAGGCTCTTTTCCTATGTCAAAAGTTTTAGTTTTCGAGGGTAATAGCTACGTATGTTGAAAAAATGAAGATATTAGACAATTTTATGATTGCAATGGTAAAGAATGTGATTAAAGGCTCTTTTCCTATGTCAAAAGTTTTAGTTTTCGAGGGTAATAGCTACGTATGTTGAAAAAATGAAGATATTAGACTATTTTATGATTGCACATGGTAAAGAATGTGATTAAAGGCTCTTTTCCTATGTCAAAAGTTTTAGTTTTCGAGGGTAATAGCTACGTATGTTGAAAAAATGAAGATATTAGACTATTTTATGATTGCACATGGTAAAGAATGTGATTAAAGGCTCTTTTCCTATTTCAAAAGTTTTAGTTTTCGAGGGTAATAGCTACGTATGTTGAAAAAATGAAGATATTAGACTATTTTATGATTGCACATGGTAAAGAATGTGATTAAAGGCTCTTTTCCTATGTCAAAAGTTTTAGTTTTCGAGGGTAATAGCTACGTATGTTGAAAAAATGAAGATATTAGACTATTTTATGATTGCACATGGTAAAGAATGTGATTAAAGGCTCTTTTCCTATGTCAAAAGTTTTAGTTTTCGAGGGTAATAGCTACGTATGTTGAAAAAATGAAGATATTAGACTATTTTATGATTGCAATGGTAAAGAATGTGATTAAAGGCTCTTTTCCTATTTCAAAAGTTTTAGTTTTCGAGGGTAATAGCTAGTCTGTGAAAAAATGAAGATATTAGACTATTTTATGATTGCACATGGTAAAGAATGTGATTAAAGGCTCTTTTCCTATTTCAAAAGTTTTAGTTTTCGAGGGTAATAGCTACGTATGTTGAAAAAATGAAGATATTAGACTATTTTATGATTGCAATGGTAAAGAATGTGATTAAAGGCTCTTTTCCTATTTCAAAAGTTTTAGTTTTCGAGGGTAATAGCTACGTATGTTGAAAAAATGAAGATATTAGACTATTTTATGATTGCACATGGTAAAGAATGTGATTAAAGGCTCTTTTCCTATTTCAAAAGTTTTAGTTTTCGAGGGTAATAGCTACGTATGTTGAAAAAATGAAGATATTAGACAATTTTATGATTGCACATGGTAAAGAATGTGATTAAAGGCTCTTTTCCTATTTCAAAAGTTTTAGTTTTCGAGGGTAATAGCTACGTATGTTGAAAAAATGAAGATATTAGACTATTTTATGATTGCAAATGGTAAAGAATGTGATTAAAGGCTCTTTTCCTATGTCAAAAGTTTTAGTGTTCGAGGGTAATAGCTACGTATGTTGAAAAAATGAAGATATTAGACTATTTTATGATTGCAAATGGTAAAGAATGTGATTAAAGGCTCTTTTCCTATTTCAAAAGTTTTAGTTTTCGAGGGTAATAGCTACGTATGTTGAAAAAATGAAGATATTAGACTATTTTATGATTG
>NW_027064261.1:0-27199 GCF_032884065.1 Artemia franciscana
TAACCAATGTGATTAAAGGCTCTTTTCCTATGTCAAAAGTTTTAGTTTTCGAGGGTAATAGCTACGTATGTTGAAAAAATGAAGATTTTAGACTATTTTATAATTGCAAATGGTAACGAATGTGATTAAAGGCTCTTTTCCTATGTCAAAAGTTTTAGTTTTCGAGGGTAATAGCTACGTATGTTGGAAAAATGAAAATATTAGACTATTTTATGATTGCACATGGTAAAGAAAGTGCTTAAAGGCTCTTTTCCTATTTCAAAAGTTTTAGTTTTCGAGGGTAATAGCTACGTATGTTGAAAAAATGAAGATATTAGACTATTTTATGATTGCAAATGGTAAAGAATGTGATTAAAGGCTCTTTTCCTATGTCAAAAGTTTTAGTTTTCGAGGGTAATAGCTACGTATGTTGGAAAAATGAAGATATTAGACTATTTTATGATTGCACATTGTAAAGAAAGTGCTTAAAGGCTCTTTTCCTATTTCAAAAGTTTTAGTTTTCGAGGGTAATTGCTACGTATGTTGAAAAAATGTTGATATTAGACTATTTTATGATTGCAAATGGTAAAGAAAGTGCTTAAAGGCTCTTTTCCTATTTCAAAAGTTGTAGTTTTCGAGGGTAATAGCTACGTATGTTGAAAAAATGAAGATATTAGACTATTTTATGATTGCAAATGGTAAAGAATGTGATTAAAGGCTCTTTTCCTATGTCAAAAGTTTTAGTTTTCGAGGGTAATAGCTACGTATGTTGGAAAAATGAAGATATTAGGCTATTTTATGATTGCACATGGTAAAGAAAGTGCTTAAAGGCTCTTTTCCTATTTCAAAAGTTTTAGTTTTCGAGGGTAATAGCTACGTATGTTGAAAAAATGAAGAGATTAGACTGGAAAAGAGTATGTTGAAAAAAAGAAGATATTAGACTATTTTATGATTGCACATGGTAAAGAATGTGATTAAAGGCTCTTTTCCTATTTCAAAAGTTTAAGTTTTTGAGGGTAATAGCTACGTATGTTGAAAAAATGAAGAGATTAGACTGGAAAAGAGTATGTTGAAAAAATGAAGATATTAGACTATTTTATGATTGCACATGGTAAAGAATGTGATTAAAGGCTCTTTTCCTATTTCAAAAGTTTAAGTTTTTGAGGGTAATAGCTACGTATGTTGGAAAAATGAAGATATTAGACTATTTTATGATTGCACATGGTAAAGAAAGTGCTTAAAGGCTCTTTTCCTATTTCAAAAGTTTTAGTTTTCGAGGGTAATTGCTACGTATGTTGAAAAAATGTTGATATTAGACTATTTTATGATTGCAAATGGTAAAGAAAGTGCTTAAAGGCTCTTTTCCTATTTCAAAAGTTGTAGTTTTCGAAGGTAATAGCTACGTATGTTGAAAAAATGAAGATATTAGACTATTTTATGATTGCAAATGGTAAAGAATGTGATTAAAGGCTCTTTTCTTATGTCAAAAGTTTTAGTTTTCGAGGGTAATAGCTACGTATGTTGGAAAAATGAAGATATTAGGCTATTTTATGATAGCACATGGTAAAGAAAGTGTTTAAAGGCTCTTTTCCTATTTCAAAAGTTTTAGTTTTCGAGGGTAATAGCTACGTTTGTTGAAAAAATGAAGAGATTAGACTGGAAAAGAGTATGTTGAAAAAATGAAGATATTAGACTATTTTATGATTGCAAATGGTAAAGAATGTGATTAAAGGCTCTTTTCCTATGTCAAAAGTTTTAGTTTTCGAGGGTAATAGCTACGTATGTTGAAAAAATGAAGATATTAGACTATTTTATGATTGCAAATGGTAAAGAATGTGATTAAAGGCTCTTTTCCTATGTCAAAAGTTTTAGTTTTCGAGGGTAATAGCTACGTATGTTGGAAAAGTGAAGATATTAGACTATTTTATGATTGCACATGGTAAAGAAAGTGCTTAAAGGCTCTTTTCCTATTTCAAAAGTTTTAGTTTTCGAGGGTAATTGCTAAGTATGTTGAAAAAATGTTGATATTAGACTATTTTATGATTGCAAATGGTAAAGAAAGTGCTTAAAGGCTCTTTTCCTATTTCAAAAGTTGTAGTTTTCGAGGGTAATAGCTACGTATGTTGAAAAAATGAAGATATTAGACTATTTTATGATTGCAAATGGTAAAGAATGTGATTAAAGGCTCTTTTCCTATGTCAAAAGTTTTAGTTTTCGAGGGTAATAGCTACGTATGTTGGAAAAATGAAGATATTAGGCTATTTTATGATTGCACATGGTAAAGAAAGTGCTTAAAGGCTCTTTTCCTATTTCAAAAGTTTTAGTTTTCGAGGGTAATAGCTAAGTCTGTTGAAAAAATGAAGAGATAAGACTGGAAAAGAGTATGTTGAAAAAATGAAGATATTAGACCTATTTTATGATTGCACATGGTAAAGAATGTGATTAAAGGCTCTTTTCCTATTTCAAAAGTTTTAGTCTTCGAGGGTAATTGCTACTTATGTTGGAAAAATGAAGATATTAGACTATTTTATGATTGCACATGGTAAAGAATGTGATTAAAGGCTCTTTTCCTATGTCAAAAGTTTTAGTCTTCGAGGGTAATTGCTACGTATGTTGGAAAAATGAAGATATTAGACTATTTTATGATTGCACATGGTAAAGAAAGTGCTTAAAGGCTCTTTTCCTATTTCAAAAGTTTTAGTTTTCGAGGGTAATAGCTACGTATGTTGAAAAAATGAAGATATTAGACTATTTTATGATTGCAAATGGTAAAGAATGTGATTAAAGGCTCTTTTCCTATGTCAAAAGTTTTAGTTTTCGAGGGTAATAGCTACGTATGTTGAAAAAATTAAGATATTAGACTATGATTATGATTGCAAGACTATGATTGCAAATGGTAAATAATGTGAATAAAGGCTCTTTTCCTATGTCAAAAGTTTTAGTTTTCGAGGGTAATAGCTACGTATGTTGGAAAAATGAAGATATTAGACTATTTTATGATTGCACATGGTAAAGAAAGTGCTTAAAGGCTCTTTTCCTATTTCAAAAGTTTTAGTTTTCGAGGGTAATAGCTACGTATGTTGAAAAAATGAAGATATTAGACTATTTTATGATTGCAAATGGTAAAGAATGTGATTAAAGGCTCTTTTCCTATGTCAAAAGTTTTAGTTTTCGAGGGTAATAGCTACGTATGTTGGAAAAGTGAAGATATTAGACTATTTTATGATTGCACATGGTAAAGAAAGTGCTTAAAGGCTCTTTTCCTATTTCAAAAGTTTTAGTTTTCGAGGGTAATAGCTACGTATGTTGAAAAAATGAAGATATTAGACTATTTTATGATTGCAAATGGTAAAGAATGTGATTAAAGGCTCTTTTCCTATTTCAAAAGTTTTCGTTTTCGAGGGTAATAGCTACGTATGTTGGAAAAATGAAGATATTAGACTATTTTATGATTGCAAATGGTAAAGAATGTGATTAAAGGCTCTTTTCCTATGTCAAAAGTTTTAGTTTTCGAGGGTAATAGCTACGTATGTTGGAAAAGTGAAGATATTAGACTATTTTATGATTGCACATGGTGAAGAAAGTGCTTAAAGGCTCTTTTCCTATTTCAAAAGTTTTAGTTTTCGAGGGTAATAGCTACGTATGTTGAAAAAATGAAGATATTAGACTATTTTATGATTGCAAATGGTAAAGAATGTGATTAAAGGCTCTTTTCCTATTTCAAAAGTTTTCGTTTTCGAGGGTAATAGCTACGTATGTTGGAAAAATGAAGATATTAGACTATTTTATGATTGCAAATGGTAAAGAATGTGATTAAAGGCTCTTTTCCTATGTCAAAAGTTTTAGTTTTCGAGGGTAATAGCTACGTATGTTGAAAAAATGAAGATATTAGACTATTTTATGATTGCAAATGGTAAAGAATGTGATTAAAGGCTCTTTTCCTATGTCAAAAGTTTTAGTTTTCGAGGGTAATAGCTACGTATGTTGGAAAAGTGAAGATATTAGACTATTTTATGATTGCACATGGTAAAGAAAGTGCTTAAAGGCTCTTTTCCTATTTCAAAAGTTTTAGTTTTCGAGGGTAATAGCTACGTATGTTGAAAAAATGAAGATATTAGACTATTTTATGATTGCAAATGGTAAAGAATGTGATTAAAGGCTCTTTTCCTATTTCAAAAGTTTTCGTTTTCGAGGGTAATAGCTACGTATGTTGGAAAAATGAAGATATTAGACTATTTTATGATTGCAAATGGCAAAGAATGTGATTAAAGGCTCTTTTCCTATGTCAAAAGTTTTAGTTTTCGAGGGTAATAGCTACGTATGTTGAAAAAATGAAGATATTAGACTATTTTATAATTGCAAATGGTAACGAATGTGATTAAAGGCTCTTTTCCTATGTCAAAAGTTTTAGTTTTCGAGGGTAATAGCTACGTATGTTGAAAAAATGAAGATATTAGACTACTTTATGATTGCAAATGGTAAAGAATGTGATTAAAGGCTCTTTTCCTATGTCAAAAGTTTTAGTTTTCGAGGGTAATAGCTACGTATGTTGAAAAAATGAAGATATTAGACTATTTTATAATTGGAAATGGTAACGAATGTGATTAAAGGCTCTTTTCCTATGTCAAAAGTTTTAGTTTTCGAGGGTAATAGCTACGTATGTTGAAAAAATGAAGATATTAGACTATTTTATAATTGGAAATGGTAACCAATGTGATTAAAGGCTCTTTTCCTATGTCAAAAGTTTTAGTTTTCGAGGGTAATAGCTACGTATGTTGAAAAAATGAAGACATTAGACTATTTTATAATTGCAAATGGTAACGAATGTGATTAAAGGCTCTTTTCCTATGTCAAAAGTCTTAGTTTTCGAGGGTAATAGCTACGTATGTTGGAAAAATGAAATTATGATTGCACATGGTAGAGAAAGTGCTTAAAGGCTCTTTTCCTATTTCAAAAGTTTTAGTTATCGAGGGTAATAGCTACATATGTTGAAAAAATGAAGATATCAGACTATTTTATGATTGAAAATGGTAAAGAATGTGATTAAAGGCTCTTTTCCTATGTCAAAAGTTTTAGTTTTCGAGGGTAATAGCTACGTATGTTGGAAAAATGAAGATATTAGACTATTTTATGATTGCACATGATAAAGAAAGTGCTTAAAGGCTCTTTTCCTATTTCAAAAGTTTTAGTTTTCGAGGGTAATTGCTACGTATGTTGAAAAAATGTTGATATTAGACTATTTTATGATTGCAAATGGTAAAGAAAGTGCTTAAAGGCTCTTTTCCTATTTCAAAAGTTGTAGTTTTCGAGGGTAATAGCTACGTATGTTGAAAAAATGAAGATATTAGACTATTTTATGATTGCAAATGGTAAAGAATGTGATTAAAGGCTCTTTTCCTATGTCAAAAGTTTTAGTTTTCGAGGGTAATAGCTACGTATGTTGGAAAAATGAAGATATTAGGCTATTTTATGATTGCACATGGTAAAGAAAGTGCTTAAAGGCTCTTTTCCTATTTCAAAAGTTTTAGTTTTCGAGGGTAATAGCTACGTATGTTGAAAAAATGAAGAGATTAGACTGGAAAAGAGTATGTTGAAAAAATGAAGATATTAGACTATTTTATGATTGCACATGGTAAAGAATGTGATTAAAGGCTCTTTTCCTATTTCAAAAGTTTAAGTTTTTGAGGGTAATAGCTACGTATGTTGAAAAAATGAAGAGATTAGACTGGAAAAGAGTATGTTGAAAAAATGAAGATATTAGACTATTTTATGATTGCACATGGTAAAGAATGTGATTAAAGGCTCTTTTGCTATTTCAAAAGTTTAAGTTTTCGAGGGTAATAGCTGCGTATGTTGGAAAAATGAAGATATTAGACTATTTTATGATTGCACATGGTAAAGAAAGTGCTTAAAGGCTCTTTTCCTATTTCAAAAGTTTTAGTTTTCGAGGGTAATTGCTACGTATGTTGAAAAAATGTTGATATTAGACTATTTTATGATTGCAAATGGTAAAGAAAGTGCTTAAAGGCTCTTTTCCTATTTCAAAAGTTGTAGTTTTCGAGGGTAATAGCTACGTATGTTGAAAAAATGAAGATATTAGACTATTTTATGATTGCAAATGGTAAAGAATGTGATTAAAGGCTCTTTTCCTATGTCAAAAGTTTTAGTTTTCGAGGGTAATAGCTACGTATGTTGGAAAAATGAAGATATTAGGCTATTTTATGATTGCACATGGTAAAGAAAGTGCTTAAAGGCTCTTTTCCTATTTCAAAAGTTTTAGTTTTCGAGGGTAATAGCTACGTTTGTTGAAAAAATGAAGAGATTAGACTGGTAAAGAGTATGTTGAAAAAATGAAGATATTAGACTATTTTATGATTGCACATGGTAAAGAATGTGATTAAAGGCTCTTTTCCTATTTCAAAAGTTTAAGTTTTTGAGGGTAATAGCTACGTATGTTGGAAAAATGAAGATATTAGACTATTTTATGATTGCACATGGTAAAGAATGTGATTAAAGGCTCTTTTCCTATGTCAAAAGTTTTAGTCTTCGAGGGTAATAGCTACGTATGTTGGAAAAATGAAGATATTAGACTATTTTATGATTGCACATGGTAAAGAAAGTGCTTAAAGGCTCTTTTCCTATGGCAAAAGTTTTAGTTTTCGAGGGTAATAGCTACGTATGTTGGAAAAATGAAGATATTAGACTATTTTATGATTGCACATGGTAAAGAATGTGATTAAAGGCTCTTTTCCTATTTCAAAAGTTTTAGTTTTCGAGGGTAATAGCTACGTATGTTGAAAAAATGAAGATATTAGACTATTTTATGATTGCAAATGGTAAAGAATGTGATTAAAGGCTCTTTTCCTATGTCAAAAGTTTTAGTTTTCGAGCGTAATAGCTACGTATGTTGGAAAAATGAAGATATTAGACTATTTTATGATTGCACATGGTAAAGAATTTGATTACAGGCTCTTTTCCTATGTCAAAAGTTTTAGTTTTAGAGGGTAATAGCTACGTATGTTGAAAAAATGAAGATATTAGACTATTTTATGATTGCAAATGGTAAAGAATGTGATTAAAGGCTCTTTTCCTATTTCAAAAGTTTTCGTTTTCGAGGGTAATAGCTACGTATGTTGGAAAAATGAAGATATTAGACTATTTTATGATTGCACATGGTAAAGAAAGTGCTTAAAGGCTCTTTTCCTATTTCAAAAGTTTTAGTTTTCGAGGGTAATAGCTACGTATGTTGAAAAAATGAAGATATTAGACTATTTTATGATTGCAAATGGTAAAGAATGTGATTAAAGGCTCTTTTCCTATGTCAAAAGTTTTAGTTTTCGAGGGTAATAGCTACGTATGTTGAAAAAATGAAGATATTAGACTATTTTATAATTGCAAATGGTAAAGAATGTGATTAAAGGCTCTTTTCCTATGTCAAAAGTTTTAGTTTTCGAGGGTAATAGCTACGTATGTTGGAAAAATGAAGATATGAGACTATTTTATGATTGCACATGGTAAAGAGTGTGATTAAAGGCTCTTTTCCTATGTCCAAAGTTTTAGTTTTCGAGGGTAATAGCTACGTATGTTAAAAAAATGAAGATATTAGACTATTTTATGATTGCAAATGGTAAAGAATGTGATTAAAGGCTCTTTTCCTATGTCAAAAGTTTTAGTTTTCGAGGGTAATAGCTACGTATGTTGGAAAAATGAAGATATTAGACTATTTTATAATTGCAAATGGTAACGAATTTGATTAAAGGCTCTTTTCCTATGTCAAAAGTTTTAGTTTTCGAGGGTAATAGCTACGTATGTTGGAAAAATGAAGATATTAGACTATTTTATAATTGCACATGGTAAAGAATGTGATTAAAGGCTCTTTTCCTATTTCAAAAGTTTAAGTTTTCGAGGGTAATAGCTACGTATGTTGGAAAAATGAAGATATTAGACTATTTTATGATTGCACATGGTAAAGAATGTGCTTAAAGGCTCTTTTCCTATGGCAAAAGTTTTAGTTTTCGAGGGTAATAGCTACGTATGTTGGAAAAATGAAGATATTAGACTATTTTATGATTGCACATGGTAAAGAATGTGATTAAAGGCTCTTTTCCTATGTCAAAAGTTTTAGTTTTCGAGGATAATAGCTACGTATGTTGGAAAATTCAAGAGATTAGACTATTTTATGATTGCAAATGGTAAAGAGAGTGCTTAAAGGCTCTTTTCCTATTTCAAAAGTTTTAGTTTTCGAGGGTAATAGCTACGTATGTTGAAAAAATGAAGATATTAGACTATTTTATGATTGCAAATGGTAAAGAATGTGATTAAATGCTCTTTTCCTATGTCAAAAGTTTTAGTTTTCGAGGGGAATAGCTACGTATGTTGAAAAAATGAAAATATTAGACCATTTTATGATTGCAAATGGTAAAGAATGTGATTAAAGGCTCTTTTCCTATTTCAAAAGTTTTCGTTTTCGAGGGTAATAGCTACGTATGTTGGAAAAATGAAGATATTAGACTATTTTATGATTGCACATGGTAAAGAATGTGATTAAAGGCTCTTTTCCTATGTCAAAAGTTTTAGTTTTCGAGGGTAATAGCTACGTATGTTGAAAAAATGAAGATATTAGACTATTTTATGATTGCAAATGGTAAAGAATGTGATTAAAGGCTCTTTTCCTATGTCAAAAGTTTTAGTTTTCGAGGGTAATAGCTACGTATGTTGGAAAAGTGAAGATATTAGACTATTTTATGATTGCACATGGTAAAGAAAGTGCTTAAAGGCTCTTTTCCTATTTCAAAAGTTTTAGTTTTCGAGGGTAATAGCTACGTATGTTGAAAAAATGAAGATATTAGACTATTTTATGATTGCAAATGGTAAAGAATGTGATTAAAAGCTCTTTTCCTATGTCAAAAGTTTTAGTTTTCGAGGGTAATAGCTACGTATGTTGAAAAAATGAAGATATTAGACTATTTTATAATTGAAAATGGTAACGAATGTGATTAAAGGCTCTTTTCCTATGATAAAAGTTTTAGTTTTCGAGGGTAATAGCTACGTATGTTGAAAAAATGAAGATATTAGACTATTTTATGATTGCAAATGGTAAAGAATGTGATTAAAGGCTCTTTTCCTATGTCAAAAGTTTTAGTTTTCGAGGGTAATAGCTAAGTATGATGAAAAAATGAAAATATTAGACTAATTTATAATTGCAAATGGTAACGAATGTGATTAAAGGCTCTTTTCCTATGTCAAAAGTTTTAGTTTTCGAGGGTAATAGCTACGTATGTTGAAAAAATGAAGATATTAGACTATTTTATAATTGCAAATGGTAACGAATGTGATTAAAGGCTCTTTTCCTATGTCAAAAGTTTTAGTTTTTGAGGGTAATAGCTACGTATGTTGGAAAAATGAAGCTATTAGACTATTTTATAATTGCAAATGGTAACGAATGTGATTAAAGGCTCTTTTCCTATGTCAAAAGTTTTGGTTTTCGAGGGTAATAGCTACGTATGTTGGAAAAATGAAGATATTAGACTATTTTATGATTGCAAATGGTAAAGAAAGTGCTTAAAGGCTCTTTTCCTATTTCAAAAGTTTTAGTTTTCGAGGGTAATAGCTACGTATGTTGAAAAAATGAAGATATTAGACTATTTTATGATTGCAAATGGTAAAGAATGTGATTAAAGGCTCTTTTCCTATGTCAAAAGTTTTAGTTTTCGAGGGGAATAGCTACGTATGTTGAAAAAGTGAAGATATTAGACTATTTTATGATTGCAAATGGTAAAGAATGTGATTAAAGGCTCTTTTCCTATGTCAAAAGTTTTAGTTTTCGAGGGTAATAGCTACGTATGTTGGAAAAGTGAAGATATTAGACTATTTTATGATTGCACATGGTAAAGAAAGTGCTTAAAGGCTCTTTTCCTATTTCAAAAGTTTTAGTTTTCGAGGGTAATAGCTACGTATGTTGAAAAAATGAAGATATTAGACTATTTTATGATTGCAAATGGTAAAGAATGTGATTAAATGCTCTTTTCCTATGTCAAAAGTTTTAGTTTTCGAGGGGAATAGCTACGTATGTTGAAAAAATGAAAATATTAGACCATTTTATGATTGCAAATGGTAAAGAATGTGATTAAAGGCTCTTTTCCTATTTCAAAAGTTTTCGTTTTCGAGGGTAATAGCTACGTATGTTGGAAAAATGAAGATATTAGACTATTTTATGATTGCACATGGTAAAGAATGTGATTAAAGGCTCTTTTCCTATGTCAAAAGTTTTAGTTTTCGAGGGTAATAGCTACGTATGTTGAAAAAATGAAGATATTAGACTATTTTATGATTGCAAATGGTAAAGAATGTGATTAAAGGCTCTTTTCCTATGTCAAAAGTTTTAGTTTTCGAGGGTAATAGCTACGTATGTTGGAAAAGTGAAGATATTAGACTATTTTATGATTGCACATGGTAAAGAAAGTGCTTAAAGGCTCTTTTCCTATTTCAAAAGTTTTAGTTTTCGAGGGTAATAGCTACGTATGTTGAGAAAATGAAGATATTAGACTATTTTATGATTGCAAATGGTAAAGAATGTGATTAAAGGCTCTTTTCCTATGTCAAAAGTTTTAGTTTTCGAGGGTAATAGCTACGTATGTTGGAAAAATGAAGATATTAGACTATTTTATGATTGCACATGGTAAAGAAAGTGCTTAAAGGCTCTTTTCCTATTTCAAAAGTTTTAGTTTTCGAGGGTAATAGCTACGTATGTTGAAAAAATGAAGATATTAGACTATTTTATGATTGCAAATGGTAAAGAATGTGATTAAAGGCTCTTTTCCTATGTCAAAAGTTTTAGTTTTCGAGGGTAATAGCTACGTATGTTGAAAAAATGAAGATATTAGACTATTTTATAATTGAAAATGGTAACGAATGTGATTAAAGGCTCTTTTCCTATGTCAAAAGTTTTAGTTTTCGAGGGTAATAGCTACGTATGTTGAAAAAATGAAGATATTAGACTATTTTATGATTGCAAATGGTAAAGAATGTGATTAAAGGCTCTTTTCCTATGTCAAAAGTTTTAGTTTTCGAGGGTAATAGCTAAGTATGTTGAAAAAATGAAAATATTAGACTATTTTATAATTGCAAATGGTAACGAATGTGATTAAAGGCTCTTTTCCTATGTCAAAAGTTTTAGTTTTCGAGGGTAATAGCTACGTATGTTGAAAAAATGAAGACATTAGACTATTTTATAATTGCAAATGGTAACGAATGTGATTAAAGGCTCTTTTCCTATGTCAAAAGTTTTAGTTTTTGAGGGTAATAGCTACGTATGTTGGAAAAATGAAGATATTAGACTATTTTATAATTGCAAATGGTAACGAATGTGATTAAAGGCTCTTTTCCTATGTCAAAAGTTTTGGTTTTCGAGGGTAATAGCTACGTATGTTGGAAAAATGAAGATATTAGACTATTTTATGATTGCAAATGGTAAAGAAAGTGCTTAAAGGCTCTTTTCCTATTTCAAAAGTTTTAGTTTTCGAGGGTAATAGCTACGTATGTTGAAAAAATGAAGATATTAGACTATTTTATGATTGCAAATGGTAAAGAATGTGATTAAAGGCTCTTTTCCTATGTCAAAAGTTTTAGTTTTCGAGGGGAATAGCTACGTATGTTGAAAAAGTGAAGATATTAGACTATTTTATGATTGCACATGGTAAAGAAAGTGCGTAAAGGCTCTTTTCCTAAATCAAAAGTTTTAGTTTTCGAGGGTAATAGCTACGTATGTTGAAAAAATGAAGATATTAGACTATTTTATGATTGCACATGGTAAAGAATGTGATCACAGGCTCTTTTCCTATGTCAAAAGTTTTAGTTTTCGAGGGTAATAGCTACGTATGTTGAAAAAATGAAGATATTAGACTATTTTATGATTGCAAATGGTAAAGAATGTGATTAAAGGCTCTTTTCCTATGTCAAAAGTTTTAGTTTTCGAGGGTAATAGCTACGTATGTTGGAAAAGTGAAGATATTAGACTATTTTATGATTGCACATGGTAAAGAAAGTGCTTAAAGGCTCTTTTCCTATTTCAAAAGTTTTAGTTTTCGAGGGTAATAGCTACGTATGTTGAAAAAATGAAGATATTAGACTATTTTATGATTGCAAATGGTAAAGAATGTGATTAAAGGCTCTTTTCCTATGTCAAAAGTTTTAGTTTTCGAGGGTAATAGCTACGTATGTTGGAAAAATGAAGATATTAGACTATTTTATGATTGCACATGGTAAAGAAAGTGCTTAAAGGCTCTTTTCCTATTTCAAAAGTTTTAGTTTTCGAGGGTAATAGCTACGTATGTTGAAAAAATGAAGATATTAGACTATTTTATGATTGCAAATGGTAAAGAATGTGATTAAAGGCTCTTTTCCTATGTCAAAAATTTAGTTTTCGAGGGTAATAGCTACGTATGTTGAAAAAATGAAGATATTAGACTATTTTATAATTGCAAATGGTAACGAATGTGATTAAAGGCTCTTTTCCTATGTCAAAAGTTTTAGTTTTCGAGGGTAATAGCTACGTATGTTGAAAAAATGAAGATATTAGACTATTTTATAATTGCAAATGGTAACGAATGTGATTAAAGGCTCTTTTCCTATGTCAAAAGTTTTAGTTTTCGAGGGTAATAGCTACGTATGTTGAAAAAATGAAGATATTAGACTATTTTATAATTGCAAATGGTAACCAATGTGATTAAAGGCTCTTTTCCTATGTCAAAAGTTTTAGTTTTCGAGGGTAATAGCTACGTATGTTGAAAAAATGAAGATATTAGACTATTTTATGATTGCAAACGGTAAAGAATGTGATTAAAGGCTCTTTTCCTATGTCAAAAGTTTTAGTTTTCGAGGGTAATAGCTACGTATGTTGAAAAAATGAAGATATTAGACTATTTTATAATTGCAAATGGTAAAGAATGTGCTTAAAGGCTCTTTTCCTATGGCAAAAGTTTTAGTTTTCGAGGGTAATAGCTACGTATGTTGGAAAAATGAAGATATTAGACCTTTTTATGATTGCACATGGTAAAGAATGTGATTAAAGGCTCTTTTCCTATGTCAAAAGTTTTAGTTTTCGAGGGTAATAGCTACGTATGTTGGAAAAATGAAGATATTAGACTATTTTATAATTGCAAATGGTAACGAATGTGATTAAAGGCTCTTTTCCTATGTCAAAAGTTTTAGTTTTCGAGGGTAATAGCTACGTATGTTGGAAAAATGAAGATATTAGACTATTTTATGATTGCACATGGTAAAGAATGTGCTTAAAGGCTCTTTTCCTATGGCAAAAGTTTTAGTTTTCGAGGGTAATAGCTACGTATGTTGAAAAAATGAAGATATTAGACTATTTTATGATTGCAAATGGTAAAGAATGTGATTAAAGGCTCCTTTTCCTATGTCAAAAGTTTTAGTTTTCGAGGGTAATAGCTACGTATGTTGGAAAAATGAAGATATTAGACTATTTTATGATTGCAAATGGTAAAGAATGTGATTAAAGGCTCTTTTCCTATGTCAAAAGTTTTAGTTTTCGAGGGTAATAGCTACGTATGTTGGAAAAATGAAGATATTAGACTATTTTATGATTGCAAATGGTAAAGAATGTGATTAAAGGCTCTTTTCCTATGTCAAAAGTTTTAGTTTTCGAGGGTAATAGCTACGTATGTTGAAAAAATGAAGATATTAGACTATTTTATGATTGCAAATGGTAAAGAATGTGATTAAAGGCTCTTTTCCTATTTCAAAAGTTTTAGTTTTCGAGGGTAATAGCTACGTATGTTGGAAAAATGAAGATATTAGACTATTTTATGATTGCACATGGTTAAGAAAGTGCTTAAAGGCTCTTTTCCTATGGCAAAAGTTTTAGTTTTCGAGGGTAATAGCTACGTATGTTGGAAAAATGAAGATATTAGATTATTTTATGATTGCACATGGTAAAGAAAGTGCTTAAAGGCTCTTTTCCCATTTCAAAAGTTTTAGTTTTCGAAGGTAATAGCTACGTATGTTGAAAAAATGAAGATATTAGACTATTTTATGATTGCACATGGTAAAGAATGTTATTAAAGGCTCTTTTAATATGTCAAAAGTTTTAGTTTTCGAGGGTAATAGCTACGTATGTTGGAAAAATGAAGATATTAGACTATTTTATGATTGCACATGGTAAAGAAAGTGCTTAAAGGCTCTTTTCCTATTTCAAAAGTTTTAGTTTTCGAGGGTAATAGCTACGTATGTTGAAAAAATGAAGATATTAGACTATTTTATAATTGCAAATGGTAACGAATGTGATTAAAGGTTCTTTTCCTATGTCAAAAGTTTTAGTTTTCGAGGGTAATAGCTACATATGTTGAAAAAATGAAGATATTAGACTATTTTATAATTGCAAATGGTAACGAATGTGATTAAAGGCTCTTTTCCTATGTCAAAAGTTTTAGTTTTCGAGGGTAATAGCTACGTATGTTGGAAAAATGAAGATATTAGACTATTTTATGATTGCACATGGTAAAGAAAGTGCTTAAAGGCTCTTTTCCTATTTCAAAAGTTTTAGTTTTCGAGGGTAATAGCTACGTATGCTGAAAAAATGAAGATATTAGACTATTTTATGATTGCAAATGGTAAAGAATGTGATTAAAGGCTCTTTTCCTATGTCAAAAGTTTTAGTTTTCGAGGGTAATAGCTACGTATGTTGAAAAAATGAAGATATTAGACTATTTTATGATTGCAAATGGTAAAGAATGTGATTAAAGGCTCTTTTCCTATTTCAAAAGTTTTAGTTTTCGAGGGTAATAGCTACGTATGTTGAAAAAATGAAGATATTAGACTATTTTATAATTGCAAATGGTAACGAATGTGATTAAAGGTTCTTTTCCTATGTCAAAAGTTTTAGTTTTCGAGGGTAATAGCTACATATGTTGAAAAAATGAAGATATTAGACTATTTTATAATTGCAAATGGTAACGAATGTGATTAAAGGCTCTTTTCCTATGTCAAAAGTTTTAGTTTTCGAGGGTAATAGCTACGTATGTTGGAAAAATGAAGATATTAGACTATTTTATGATTGCACATGGTAAAGAAAGTGCTTAAAGGCTCTTTTCCTATTTCAAAAGTTTTAGTTTTCGAGGGTAATAGCTACGTATGCTGAAAAAATGAAGATATTAGACTATTTTATGATTGCAAATGGTAAAGAATGTGATTAAAGGCTCTTTTCCTATGTCAAAAGTTTTAGTTTTCGAGGGTAATAGCTACGTATGTTGAAAAAATGAAGATATTAGACTATTTTATGATTGCAAATGGTAAAGAATGTGATTAAAGGCTCTTTTCCTATTTCAAAAGTTTTAGTTTTCGAGGGTAATAGCTACGTATGTTGAAAAAATGAAGATATTAGACTATTTTATAATTGCAAATGGTAACGAATGTGATTAAAGGCTCTTTTCCATTTGCATTTGCAATCATAAAATAGTCTAATGTCTTCATTTTTTCCATCATACGTAGCTATTACCCTCGAAAACTAAAACTTTTGACATAGGAAAAGAGCCTTTAAGCACTTTCTTTACCATGTGCAATCATAAAATAGTCTAATATCTTCATTTTTCCAACATACGTAGCTATTACCCTCGGAAACTAAAACTTTTGAAATAGGAAAAGAGCCTTTAATCACATTCTTCACCATTTGCAATCATAAAATAGTCTAATATCTTCATTTTTCCAACATACGTAGCTATTACCCTCGAAAACTAAAACTTTTGACATAGGAAAAGAGCCTTTAATCACATTCGTTACCATTTGCAATTATAAAATAGTCTAATATCTTCATTTTTTCAATATACGTAGCTATTACCCTCGAAAACTTAAACTTTTGAAATAGGAAAAGAGCCTTTAATCACATTCGTTACCATTTGCAATTATAAAATAGTCTAATATCTTCATTTTTTCAACAAACGTAGCTATTACCCTCGAAAACTAAAACTTTTGACATAGGAAAAGAGCCTTTAATCACATTCTTTACCATTTGCAATCATAAAATAGTCTAATATCTTCATTTTTCCAACATACGTAGCTATTACCCTCGAAAACGAAAACTTTTGAAATAGGAAAAGAGCCTTTAATCACATTCTTTACCATTTGCAATCATAAAATAGTCTAATATCTTCATTTTTTCAACATACGTAGCTATTACCCTCGAAAACTAAAACTTTTGACATAGGAAAAGAGCCTTTAATCACATTCTTTACCATGTGCAATCATAAAATAGTCTAATGTCTTCATTTTTCCAACATACGTAGCTATTACCCTCGAAAACTAAAACTTTTGACATAGAAAAAGAGCCTTTAAGCACTTTCTTTACCATGTGCAATCATAAAATAGTCTAATATCTTTATTTTTCCAACATACGTAGCTATTACCCTCGAAAACTAAAACTTTTGAAATAGGAAAAGAGCCTTTAATCACATTCTTCACCATTTGCAATCATAGAATAGTCTAATATCTTCATTTTTTCAACATTTGTAGCTATTACCCTCGAAAACTAAAACTTTTGACATAGGAAAAGAGCCTTTAATCACATTCTTTACCATTTGCAATCATAGAATAGTCTAATATCTTCATTTTTTCAACATACGTAGCTATTACCCTCGAAAACTAAAACTTTTGACATAGGAAAAGAGCCTTTAATCACATTCGTTACCATTTGTAATTATAAAATAGTCTAATATCTTCATTTTTTCAACATACGTAGCTATTACCCTCGAAAACTAAAACTTTTGAAATAGGAAAAGAGCCTTTAAGCACTTTCTTTACCATGTGCAATCATAAAATAGTCTAATATCTTCATTTTTCCAACATACGTAGCTATTACCCTCGAAAACTAAAACTTTTGACATAGGAAAAGAGCCTTTAATCACATTCTTTACCATGTGCAATCATAAAATAGTCTAATATCTTCATTTTTCCAACATAAGTAGCTATTACCCTCGAAAACTAAGACTTTTGACATAGGAAAAGAGCCTTTAATCACATTTGTTACCATTTGCAATTATAAAATAGTCTAATATCTTCATTTTTTCAACATACGTAGCTATTACCCTCGAAAACTAAAACTTTTGACATAGGAAAAGAGCCTTTAATCACATTCTTTACCATGTGCAATCATAAAATAGTCTAATATCTTCATTTTTCCAACATACGTAGCTATTACCCTCGAAAACTTAAACTTTTGAAATAGGAAAAGAGCCTTTAATCACATTCTTTACGATGTGCAATCATAAAATAGTCTAATATCTTCATTTTTCCAACATAAGTAGCTATTACCCTCGAAAACTAAAACTTTTGACATAGGAAAAGAGCCTTTAATCACATTCGTTACCATTTGCAATTATAAAATAGTCTAATATCTTCATTTTTTCAATATACGTAGCTATTACCCTCGAAAACTAAAACTTTTGACATAGGAAAAGAGCCTTTAATCACATTCTTTACCATGTGCAATCATAAAATAGTCTAATATCTTCATTTTTCCAACATACGTAGCTATTACCCTCGAAAACTTAAACTTTTGAAATAGGAAAAGAGTCTTTAATCACATTCTTTACCATGTGCAATCATAAAATAGTCTAATATCTTCATTTTTTCAACATACGTAGCTATTACCCTCGAAAACTAAAACTTTTGACATAGGAAAAGAGCCTTTAATCACATTCGTTACCATTTGCAATTATAAAATAGTCTAATATCTTCATTTTTTCAACAAACGTAGCTATTACCCTCGAAAACTAAAACTTTTGACATAGGAAAAGAGCCTTTAATCACATTCTTTACCATTTGCAATCATAAAATAGTCTAATATCTTAATTTTTTCAACATACGTAGCTATTACCCTCGAAAACTAAAACTTATGACATAGGAAAAGAGCCTTTAATCACATTCGTTACCATTTGCAATTATAAAATAGTCTAATATCTTCATTTTTTCAACATACGTAGCTATTACCCTCGAAAACTAAAACTTTTGACATAGGAAAAGAGCCTTTAATCACATTCTTTACCATTTGCAATCATAAAATAGTCTAATATCTTCATTTTTCCAACATACGTAGCTATTACCCTCGAAAACGAAAACTTTTGAAATAGGAAAAGAGCCTTTAATCACATTCTTTACCATTTGCAATCATAAAATAGTCTAATATCTTCATTTTTTCAACATACGTAGCTATTACCCTCGAAAACTAAAACTTTTGACATAGGAAAAGAGCCTTTAATCACATTCTTTACCATGTGCAATCATAAAATAGTCTAATGTCTTCATTTTTCCAACATACGTAGCTATTACCCTCGAAAACTAAAACTTTTGAAATAGGAAAAGAGCCTTTAATCACATTCTTCACCATTTGCAATCATAGAATAGTCTAATATCTTCATTTTTTCAACATTTGTAGCTATTACCCTCGAAAACTAAAACTTTTGACATAGGAAAAGAGCCTTTAATCACATTCTTTACCATTTGCAATCATAGAATAGTCTAATATCTTCATTTTTTCAACATACGTAGCTATTACCCTCGAAAACTAAAACTTTTGAAATAGGAAAAGAGCCTTTAATCACATTCTTTACGATGTGCAATCATAAAATAGTCTAATATCTTCATTTTTCCAACATACGTAGCTATTACCCTCGAAAACTAAAACTTTTGACATAGGAAAAGAGCCTTTAATCACATTCGTTACCATTTGCAATTATAACATAGTCTAATATCTTCATTTTTTCAATATACGTAGCTATTACCCTCGAAAACTAAAACTTTTGACATAGGAAAAGAGCCTTTAATCACATTCTTTACCATGTGCAATCATAAAATAGTCTAATATCTTCATTTTTCCAACATACGTAGCTATTACCCTCGAAAACTTAAACTTTTGAAATAGGAAAAGAGTCTTTAATCACATTCTTTACCATGTGCAATCATAAAATAGTCTAATATCTTCATTTTTTCAACATACGTAGCTATTACCCTCGAAAACTAAAACTTTTGACATAGGAAAAGAGCCTTTAATCGCATTCTTTACCATTTGCAATCATAAAATAGTCTAATATCTTCATTTTTCCAACATACGTAGCTATTACCCTCGAAAACGAAAACTTTTGAAATAGGAAAAGAGCCTTTAATCACATTCTTCACCATTTGCAATCATAAAATAGTCTAATATCTTCATTTTTCCAACATACGTAGCTATTACCCTCGAAAACTAAAACTTTTGACATAGGAAAAGAGCCTTTAATCACATTCTTTACCATTTGCAATCATAAAATAGTCTAATATCTTCATTTTTTCAACATACGTAGCTATTACCCTCGAAAACTAAAACTTTTGACATAGGAAAAGAGCCTTTAATCACATTCTTTACCATTTGCAATCATAAAATAGTCTAATATCTTAATTTTTTCAACATACGTAGCTATTACCCTCGAAAACTAAAACTTATGACATAGGAAAAGAGCCTTTAATCACATTCGTTACCATTTGCAATTATAAAATAGTCTAATATCTTCATTTTTTCAACATACGTAGCTATTACTCTCGAAAACTAAAACTTTTGACATAGGAAAAGAGCCTTTAATCACATTCTTTACCATTTGCAATCATAAAATAGTCTAATATCTTCATTTTTCCAACATACCTAGCTATTACCCTCGAAAACTAAAACTTTTGACATAGGAAAAGAGCCTTTAATCACATTCGTTACCATTTGCAATCATGAAATAGTCTAATATCTTCATTTTTTCAACATACGTAGCTATTACCCTCGAAAACTAAAACTTTTGACATAGGAAAAGAGCCTTTAATCACATTCGTTACATTTGCAATTATAAAATAGTCTAATATCTTCATTTTTTCAACATACGTAGCTATTACCCTCGAAAACTAAAACTTTTGAAATAGGAAAAGAGCCTTTAAGCACTTTCTTTACCATGTGCAATCATAAAATAGTCTAATGTCTTCATTTTTCCAACATACGTAGCTATTAACCTCGAAAACTAAAATTTTTGACATAGGAAAAGAGCCTTTAATCACATTCTTTACCATGTGCAATCATAAAATAGTCTAATATCTTCATTTTTCCAACATACGTAGCTATTACCCTCGAAAACTAAAACTTGTGACATAGGAAAAGAGCCTTTAATCACATTCGTTACCATTTGCAATTATAAAATAGTCTAATATCTTCATTTTTTCAATATACGTAGCTATTACACTCGAAAACTAAAACTTTTGACATAGGAAAAGAGCCTTTAATCACATTCTTTACCATGTGCAATCATAAAATAGTCTAATATCTTCATTTTTCCAACATACGTAGCTATTACCCTCGAAAACTTAAACTTTTGAAATAGGAAAAGAGCCTTTAATCACATTCTTTACCATGTGCAATCATAAAATAGTCTAATATCTTCATTTTTTCAACATACGTAGCTATTACCCTCGAAAACTAAAACTTTTGACATAGGAAAAGAGCCTTTAATCACATTCGTTACCATTTGCAATTATAAAATAGCCTAATATCTTCATTTTTTCAACAAACGTAGCTATTACCCTCGAAAACTAAAACTTTTGACATAGGAAAAGAGCCTTTAATCACATTCTTTACCATTTGCAATCATAAAATAGTCTAATATCTTAATTTTTTCAACATACGTAGCTATTACCCTCGAAAAATAAAACTTAAAACTTTTGACATAGGAAAAGAGCCTTTAATCACATTCTTTACCATTTGCAATCATAAAATAGTCTAATATCTTCATTTTTCCAACATACGTAGCTATTACCCTCGAAAACGAAAACTTTTGAAATAGGAAAAGAGCCTTTAATCACATTCTTTACCATTTGCAATCATAAAATAGTCTAATATCTTTATTTTTTCAACATACGTAGCTATTACCCTCGAAAACTAAAACTTTTGACATAGGAAAAGAGCCTTTAATCACATTCTTTACCATGTGCAATCATAAAATAGTCTAATGTCTTCATTTTTCCAACATACGTAGCTATTACCCTCGAAAACTAAAACTTTTGACATAGGAAAAGAGCCTTTAATCACATTCGTTACCATTTGCAATTATAAAATAGTCTAATATCTTCATTTTTTCAACATACGTAGCTATTACCCTCGAAAACTAAAACTTTTGAAATAGGAAAAGAGCCTTTAAGCACTTTCTTTACCAAGTGCAATTATAAAATAGTCTAATGTCTTCATTTTTCCAACATACGTAGCTATTAACCTCGAAAACTAAAATTTTTGACATAGGAAAAGAGCCTTTAATCACATTCTTTACCATGTGCAATCACAAAATAGTCTAATATCTTCATTTTTCCAACATACGTAGCTATTACCCTCGAAAACTAAAACTTGTGACATAGGAAAAGAGCCTTTAATCACATTCGTTACCATTTGCAATTATAAAATAGTCTAATATCTTCATTTTTTCAACATACGTAGCTATTACCCTCGAAAACTAAAACTTTTGAAATAGGAAAAGAGCCTTTAAGCCCTTTCTTTACCATGTGCAATCATAAAATAGTCTAATGTCTTCATTTTTCCAACATACGTAGCTATTAACCTCGAAAACTAAAATTTTTGACATAGGAAAAGAGCCTTTAATCACATTCTTTACCATGTGCAATCATAAAATAGTCTAATATCTTCATTTTTCCAACATACGTAGCTATTACCCTCGAAAACTAAAATCTGTGACATAGGAAAAGAGCCTTTAATCACATTCGTTACCATTTGCAATTATAAAATAGTCTAATATCTTCATTTTTTCAATATACGTAGCTATTACACTCGAAAACTAAAACTTTTGACATAGGAAAAGAGCCTTTAATCACATTCTTTACCATGTGCAATCATAAAATAGTCTAATATCTTCATTTTTCCAACATACGTAGCTATTACCCTCGAAAACTTAAACTTTTGAAATAGGAAAGAGCCTTTAATCACATTCTTTACCATGTGCAATCATAAAATAGTCTAACATCTTCATTTTTTCAACATACGTAGCTATTACCCTCGAAAACTAAAACTTTTGACACAGGAAAAGAGCCTTTAATCACATTCGTTACCATTGGCAATTATAAAATAGCCTAATATCTTCATTTTTTCAACAAACGTAGCTATTACCCTCGAAAACTAAAACTTTTGACATAGGAAAAGAGCCTTTAATCACATTCTTTACCATTTGCAATCATAAAATAGTCTAATATCTTAATTTTTTCAACATACGTAGCTATTACCCTCGAAAACTAAAACTTAAAACTTTTGACATAGGAAAAGAGCCTTTAATCACATTCTTTACCATTTGCAATCATAAAATAGTCTAATATCTTCATTTTTCCAACATACGTAGCTATTACCCTCGAAAACGAAAACTTTTGAAATAGGAAAAGAGCCTTTAATCACATTCTTTACCATTTGCAATCATAAAATAGTCTAATATCTTCATTTTCTCAACATACGTAGCTATTACCCTCGAAAACTAAAACTTTTGACATAGGAAAAGAGCCTTTAATCACATTCTTTACCATGTGCAATCATAAAATAGTCTAATGTCTTCATTTTTCCAACATACGTAGCTATTACCCTCGAAAACTAAAACTTTTGACATAGAAAAAGAGCCTTTAAGCACTTTCTTTACCATGTGCAATCATAAAATAGTCTAATATCTTCATTTTTCCAACATACGTAGCTATTACCCTCGAAAACTAAAACTTTTGAAATAGGAAAAGAGCCTTTAATCACATTCTTCACCATTTGCAATCATAGAATAATCTAATATCTTCATTTTTTCAACATTTGTAGCTATTACCCTCGAAAACTAAAACTTTTGACATAGGAAAAGAGCCTTTAATCACATTCTTTACCATTTGCAATCATAGAATAGTCTAATATCTTCATTTTTTCAACATACGTAGCTATTACCCTCGAAAACTAAAACTTTTGACATAGGAAAAGAGCCTTTAATCACATTCGTTACCATTTGCAATTATAAAATAGTCTAATATCTTCATTTTTTCAACATACGTAGCTATTAACCTCGAAAACTAAAACTTTTGAAATAG
The DNA here is from genome assembly GCF_032884065.1 of Artemia franciscana. NCBI lineage: Eukaryota > Metazoa > Arthropoda > Branchiopoda > Anostraca > Artemiidae > Artemia > Artemia franciscana. The sequence continues at coordinate 23,107 of NW_027064261.1, forward strand.
GAAAAGAGCCTTTAAGCACTTTCTTTACCATGTGCAATCATAAAATAGTCTAATATCTTCATTTTTCCAACATAAGTAGCTATTACCCTCGAAAACTAAGACTTTTGACATAGGAAAAGAGCCTTTAATCACATTTGTTACCATTTGCAATTATAAAATAGTCTAATATCTTCATTTTTTCAACATACGTAGCTATTACCCTCGAAAACTAAAACTTTTGACATAGGAAAAGAGCCTTTAATCACATTCTTTACCATGTGCAATCATAAAATAGTCTAATATCTTCATTTTTCCAACATACGTAGCTATTACCCTCGAAAACTTAAACTTTTGAAATAGGAAAAGAGCCTTTAATCACATTCTTTACGATGTGCAATCATAAAATAGTCTAATATCTTCATTTTTCCAACATACGTAGCTATTACCCTCGAAAACTAAAACTTTTGACATAGGAAAAGAGCCTTTAATCACATTCGTTACCATTTGCAATTATAAAATAGTCTATTATCTTCATTTTTTCAATATACGTAGCTATTACCCTCGAAAACTAAAACTTTTGACATAGGAAAAGAGCCTTTAATCACATTCTTTACCATGTGCAATCATAAAATAGTCTAATATCTTCATTTTTCCAACATACGTAGCTATTACCCTCGAAAACTTAAACTTTTGAAATAGGAAAAGAGTCTTTAATCACGTTCTTTACCATGTGCAATCATAAAATAGTCTAATATCTTCATTTTTTCAACATACGTAGCTATTACCCTCGAAAACTAAAACTTTTGACATAGGAAAAGAGCCTTTAATCACATTCGTTACCATTTGCAATTATAAAATAGTCTAATATCTTCATTTTTTCAACAAACGTAGCTATTACCCTCGAAAACTAAAACTTTTGACATAGGAAAAGAGCCTTTAATCACATTCTTTACCATTTGCAATCATAAAATAGTCTAATATCTTAATTTTTTCAACATACGTAGCTATTACCCTCGAAAACTAAAACTTATGACATAGGAAAAGAGCCTTTAATCACATTCGTTACCATTTGCAATTATAAAATAGTCTAATATCTTCATTTTTTCAACATACGTAGCTATTACCCTCGAAAACTAAAACTTTTGACATAGGAAAAGAGCCTTTAATCACATTCTTTACCATTTGCAATCATAAAATAGTCTAATATCTTCATTTTTCCAACATACGTAGCTATTACCCTCGAAAACGAAAACTTTTGAAATAGGAAAAGAGCCTTTAATCACATTCTTTACCATTTGCAATCATAAAATAGTCTAATATCTTCATTTTTTCAACATACGTAGCTATTACCCTCGAAAACTAAAACTTTTGACATAGGAAAAGAGCCTTTAATCACATTCTTTACCATGTGCAATCATAAAATAGTCTAATGTCTTCATTTTTCCAACATACGTAGCTATTACCCTCGAAAACTAAAACTTTTGAAATAGGAAAAGAGCCTTTAATCACATTCTTCACCATTTGCAATCATAGAATAGTCTAATATCTTCATTTTTACAACATTTGTAGCTATTACCCTCGAAAACTAAAACTTTTGACATAGGAAAAGAGCCTTTAATCACATTCTTTACCATTTGCAATCATAGAATAGTCTAATATCTTCATTTTTTCAACATACGTAGCTATTACCCTCGAAAACTAAAACTTTTGAAATAGGAAAAGAGCCTTTAATCACATTCTTTACGATGTGCAATCATAAATAGTCTAATATCTTCATTTTTCCAACATACGTAGCTATTACCCTCGAAAACTAAAACTTTTGACATAGGAAAAGAGCCTTTAATCACATTCCTTACCATTTGCAATTATAAAATAGTCTAATATCTTCATTTTTTCAATATACGTAGCTATTACCCTCGAAAACTAAAACTTTTGACATAGGAAAAGAGCCTTTAATCACATTCTTTACCATGTGCAATCATAAAATAGTCTAATATCTTCATTTTTCCAACATACGTAGCTATTACCCTCGAAAACTTAAACTTTTGAAATAGGGAAAGAGTCTTTAATCACATTCTTTACCATGTGCAATCATAAAATAGTCTAATATCTTCATTTTTTCAACATACGTAGCTATTACCCTCGAAAACTAAAACTTTTGACATAGGAAAAGAGCCTTTAATCGCATTCTTTACCATTTGCAATCATAAAATAGTCTAATATCTTCATTTTTCCAACATACGTAGCTATTACCCTCGAAAACGAAAACTTTTGAAATAGGAAAAGAGCCTTTAATCACATTCTTTACCATTTGCAATCATAAAATAGTCTAATATCTTCATTTTTTCAACATACGTAGCTATTACCCTCGAAAACTAAAACTTTTGACATAGGAAAAGAGCCTTTAATCACATTCTTTACCATGTGCAATCATAAAATTGTCTAATGTCTTCATTTTTCCAACATACGTAGCTATTACTCTCGAAAACTAAAACTTTTGACATAGGAAAAGAGCCTTTAATCACATTCGTTACCATTTGCAATTATAAAATAGTCTAATATCTTCATTTTTTCAATATACGTAGCTATTACCCTCGAAAACTAAAACTTTTGACATAGGAAAAGAGCCTTTAATCACATTCTTTACCATGTGCAATCATAAAATAGTCTAATGTCTTCATTTTTCCAACATACGTAGCTATTACCCTCGAAAACTAAAACTTTTGAAATAGGAAAAGAGCCTTTAATCACATTCTTCACCATTTGCAATCATAGAATAGTCTAATATCTTCATTTTTTCAACATACGTAGCTATTACCCTCGAAAACTAAAACTTTTGACATAGGAAAAGAGCCTTTAATCACATTCTTTACCATGTGCAATCATAAAATAGTCTAATGTCTTCATTTTTCCAACATACGTAGCTATTACCCTCGAAAACTAAAACTTTTGAAATAGGAAAAGAGCCTTTAATCACATTCTTCACCATTTGCAATCATAGAATAGTCTAATATCTTCATTTTTTCAACATTTGTAGCTATTACCCTCGAAAACTAAAACTTTTGACATAGGAAAAGAGCCTTTAATCACATTCTTTACCATTTGCAATCATAGAATAGTCTAATATCTTCATTTTTTCAACATACGTAGCTATTACCCTCTAAAACTAAAACTTTTGAAATAGGAAAAGAGCCTTTAATCACATTCTTTACGATGTGCAATCATAAAATAGTCTAATATCTTCATTTTTCCAACATACGTAGCTATTACCCTCGAAAACTAAAACTTTTGACATAGGAAAAGAGCCTTTAATCACATTCGTTATCTTCATTTTTTCAATATTTTCATTTTTTCAATATACGTAGCTATTACCCTCGAAAACTAAAACTTTTGACATAGGAAAAGAGCCTTTAATCACATTTCATCAGAATGTGATTAAAGGCTCTTTTCCTATGTCAAAAGTTTTAGTTTTCGAGGGTAATAGCTACAAATGTTGAAAAAATGAAGATATTAGACTATTCTATGATTGCAAATGGTGAAGAATGTGATTAAAGGCTCTTTTCCTATTTCAAAAGTTTTAGTTTTCGAGGGTAATAGCTACGTATGTTGAAAAAGAGCCTTTAATCACATTTGTTACCATTTGCAATTATAAAATAGTCTAATATCTTCATTTTTTCAACATACGTAGCTATTACCCTCGAAAACTAAAACTTTTGACATAGGAAAAGAGCCTTTAATCACATTCTTTACCATTTGAAATCATAAAATAGTCTAATATCTTCATTTTTCAACATACGTAGCTATTACCCTCGAAAACTAAAACTATTGACATAGGAAAAGAGCCTTTAATCACATTCGTTACCATTTGCAATTATAAAATAGTCTAATATCTTCATTTTTTCAACATACGTAGCTATTACCCTCGAAAACTAAAACTTTTGACATAGGAAAAGAGCCTTTAATCACATTCTTTACCATTTGCAATCATAAAATAGTCTAATATCTTCATTTTTCCAACATACGTAGCTATTTCCCTCGAAAACGAAAACTTTTTAAATAGGAAAAGAGCCTTTAATCACATCTTTACCATTTGCAATCATAAAACAGTCTAATA
>NW_027064262.1:0-27196 GCF_032884065.1 Artemia franciscana
AAAAAATGAAGATATTAGATTATTTTATGATTGCAAATGGCAAAGAATGTGATTAAAGGCTCTTTTCCTATGTCAAAAGTTTTAGTTTTCGAGGGTAATAGCTACTTATGTTGAAAAAATGAAGATATTAGACAATTTTATGATTGCACATGGTAAAGAATGTGATTAAAGGCTCTTTTCCTGTTTCAAAAGTTTTAGTTTTCGAGGGTAATAGCTACGTATGTTGAAAAAATGTAGATATTAGACTATTTTATGATTGCATATGGTAAAGAATGTGATTAAAGGCTCTTTTCCTATTTCAAAAGTTTTAGTTTTCGAGGGTAATAGCTACGTATATAGGAAAAAATGAAGATATTAGACTATTTTATGATTGCAAATGGTAAAGAATGTGATTAAAGGCTATTTTCCTATGTCAAAAATTTTAGTTTTCGAGGGTAATAGCTACGTATGTTGAAAAAATGAAGATATTAGACTATTTTATGATTGCAAATGGTAAAGAATTTGATTAAAGGCTCTTTTCCTATTTCAAAATTTTTAGTTTTCGAGGGTAATAGCTACGTATGTTGAAAAAATGAAGATATTAGACTATTTCATAATTGCAAATGGTAAAGAATGTGATTAAAGGCTCTTTTCCTATTTCAAAAGTTTTCAAGGATAATAGCTACGTATGTTGAAAAAATGAAGATATTAGACTATTTTATGATTGCAAATGGTAAAGAATGTGATTAAAGGCTCTTTTCCTATTTCAAAGGTTTTAGTTTAAGAGGGTAATAGCTACGTATGTTGAAAAAATGAAGATATTAGACTATTTTATGATTGCACATGGTAAAGAATGTGATTAAAGGCTCTTTTCCTATTTCAAAAGTCTTAGTTTTTGAGGGTAATAGCTACGTATGTTGAAAAAATGAAGATATTAGACTATTTTATGATTGCAAATGGTAAAGAATGTGATTAAAGGCTCTTTTCCTGTTTCAAAAGTTTTAGTTTTCGAGGGTAATAGCTACGTATGTTGAAAAAATGTAGATATTAGACTATTTTATGATTGCACATGGTAAAGAATGTGATTAAAGGCTCTTTTCCTATTTCAAAAGTTTTAGTTTTCGAGGGTAATAGCTACGTATATAGGAAAAAATGAAGATATTAGACTATTTTATGATTGCAAATGGTAAAGAATGTGATTAAAGGCTATTTTCCTATGTCAAAAATTTTAGTTTTCGAGGGTAATAGCTACGTATGTTGAAAAAATGAAGATATTAGACTATTTTATGATTGCAAATGGTAAAGAATTTGATTAAAGGCTCTTTTCCTATTTCAAAAGTTTTAGTTTTCGAGGGTAATAGCTACGTATGTTGAAAAAATGAAGATATGAGACAATTTTATGATTGCACATGGTAAAGAATGTGATTAAAGGCTCTTTTCCTATTTCAAAAGTTTTAGTTTTCGAGGGTAATAGCTACGTATGTTGAAAAAATGAAGATATGAGACAATTTTATGATTGCACATGGTAAAGAATGTGATTAAAGGCTCTTTTCCTATTTCAAAAGTTTTAAAAAAATTTTACCATTTGCAATCATAAAATAGTCTAATATCTTCATTTTTTCAACCTACGTAGCTATTACCCTCGAAAACTAAAACTTTTGACATAGGAAAAGAGCCTTTAATCACATTCTTTACCATGTGCAATCATAAAATAGTCTAATATCTTCATTTTTTCAACATACGTAGCTATTACCCTCGAAAACTAAAACTTTTGAAATAGGAAAAGAGCCTTTAATCACATTCTTTACCATGTGCAATCATAAAATTGTCTAATATCTTCATTTTTTCAACATACAAAGCTATTACCCTCGAAAACTAAAACTTTTGAAATAGGAAAAGAGCCTTTAATCACATTCTTTACCATTTGCAATCATAAAATAGTCTAATATCTTCATTTTTTCAACATACGTAGCTATTACCCTCGAAAACTAAAACTTTTGAAATAGGAAAAGAGCCTTTAATCACATTCTTTACCATTGCAATCATAAAATAGTCTAATATCTTCATTTTTTCAACATACGTAGCTATTACCCTCGAAAACTAAAACTTTTGAAATAGGAAAAGAGCCTTTAATCACATTCTTTACCATGTGCAATCATAAAATAGTCTAATATCTTCATTTTTTCAACATACGTAGCTATTACCCTCGAAAACTAAAACTTTTGAAATAGGAAAAGAGCCTTTAATCACATTCTTTACCATTGCAATCATAAAATAGTCTAATATCTTCATTTTTTCAACATACGTAGCTATTACCCTCGAAAACTAAAACTTTTGACATAGGAAAAGAGCCTTTAATCACATTCTTTACCATTTGCAATCATAAAATAGTCTAATATCTTCATTTTTTCAACATACGTAGCTATTACCCTCGAAAACTAAAACTTTTGAAATAGGAAAAGAGCCTTTAATCACATTCTTTACCATTTGCAATCATAAAATAGTCTAATATCTTCATTTTTTCAACATACGTAGCTATTACCCTCGAAAACTAAAACTTTTGAAATAGGAAAAGAGCCTTTAATCACATTCTTTACCATGTGCAATCATAAAATTGTCTAATATCTTCATTTTTTCAACATACGTAGCTATTACCCTCGAAAACTAAAACTTTTGAAATAGGAAAAGAGCCTTTAATCACATTCTTTACCATTGCAATCATAAAATAGTCTAATATCTTCATTTTTTCAACATACGTAGCTATTACCCTCGAAAACTAAAACTTTTGACATAGGAAAAGAGCCTTTAATCACATTCTTTACCATTTGCAATCATAAAATAGTCTAATATCTTCATTTTTTCAACATACATAGCTATTACCCTCGAAAACTAAAACTTTTGAAATAGGAAAAGAGCCTTTAATCACATTCTTTACCATGTGCAATCATAAAATTGTCTAATATCTTCATTTTTTCCACAGACAAAGCTATTACCCTCGAAAACTAAAACTTTTGAAATAGGAAAAGAGCCTTTAATCACATTCTTTACCATTTGCAATCATAAAATAGTCTAATATCTTCATTTTTTCAACATACGTAGCTATTACCCTCGAAAACTAAAACTTTTGAAATAGGAAAAGAGCCTTTAATCACATTCTTTACCATTTGCAATCATAAAATAGTCTAATATCTTCATTTTTTCAACATACGTAGCTATTACCCTCGAAAACTAAAACTTTTGAAATAGGAAAAGAGCCTTTAATCACATTCTTTACCATGTGCAATCATAAAATAGTCTAATATCTTCATTTTTTCAACATACGTAGCTATTACCCTCGAAAACTAAAACTTTTGAAATAGGAAAAGAGCCTTTAATCACATTCTTTACCATGTGCAATCATAAAATAGTCTAATATCTTCATTTTTTCAACATACGTAGCTATTACCCTCGAAAACTAAAACTTTTGACATAGGAAAAGAGCCTTTAATCACATTCTTTACCATTTGCAATCATAAAATAGTCTAATATCTTCATTTTTTCAACATACGTAGCTATTACCCTCGAAAACTAAAACTTTTGACATAGGAAAAGAGCCTTTAATCACATTCTTTACCATTTGCAATCATAAAATAGTCTAATATCTTCATTTTTTCAACATACGTAGCTATTACTCTCGAAAACTAAAACTTTTGAAATAGGAAAAGAGCCTTTAATCACATTCTTTACCATGTGCAATCATAAAATTGTCTAATATCTTCATTTTTTCCACAGACAAAGCTATTACCCTCGTAAACTAAAACTTTTGAAATAGGAAAAGAGCCTTTAATCACATTCTTTACCATTTGCAATCATAAAATAGTCTAATATCTTCATTTTTTCAACATACGTAGCTATTACCCTCGAAAACTAAAACTTTTGAAATAGGAAAAGAGCCTTTAATCACATTCTTTACCATTTGCAATGATAAAATAATCTAATATCATCATTTTTTCAACATACGTAGCTATTACCCTCAAAAACTAAAACTTTTGACATAGGAAAAGAGCCTTTAATCACATTCTTTACCATGTGCAATCATAAAATTGTCTAATATCTTCATTTTTTCCACAGACAAAGCTATTACCCTCAAAAACTAAAACTTTTGAAATAGGAAAAGAGCCTTTAATCACATTCTTTACCATTTGCAATCATAAAATAGTCTAATATCTTCATTTTTTCAACATACGTAGCTATTACCCTCGAAAATTAAAACTTTTGACATAGGAAAATAGCCTTTAATCACATTCTTTACCATTTGCAATCATAAAATAGTCTAATATCTTCATTTTTTCAACATACGTAGCTATTACCCTCGAAAACTAAAACTTTTGAAATAGGAAAAGAGCCTTTAATCACATTCTTTACCATGTGCAATCATAAAATAGTCTAATATCTACATTTTTTCAACATACGTAGCTATTACCCTCGAAAACTTAAACTTTTGACATAGGAAAAGAGCCTTTAATCACATTCTTTACCATGTGCAATCATAAAATTGTCTAATATCTTCATTTTTTCAACATACGTAGCTATTACCCTCGAAAACTAAAACTTTTGAAATAGGAAAAGAGCCTTTAATCACATTCTTTACCATTTGCAATCATAAAATAGTCTGATATCTTCATTTTTTCAACAGACAAAGCTATTACCCTCGAAAACTAAAGCTTTTGACATAGGAAAAGAGCCTTTAATCACATTCTTTACCATTTGCAATCATAAAATAGTCTAATATCTTCATTTTTTCAACATACGTAGCTATTACCCTCGAAAACTAAAACTTTTGAAATAGGAAAAGAGCCTTTAATCACATTCTTTACCATGTGCAATCATAAAATAGTCTAATATCTTCATTTTTTCAACATACGTAGCTATTACCCTCGAAAACTAAAACTTTTGAAATAGGAAAAGAGCCTTTAATCACATTCTTTACCATTTGCAATCATAAAATAGTCTAATATCTTCATTTTTTCAACATACGTAGCTATTACCCTCGAAAACTAAAACTTTTGAAATAGGAAAAGAGCCTTTAATCACATTCTTTACCATTTGCAATGATAAAATAATCTAATATCTTCATTTTTTCAACATACGTAGCTATTACCCTCGAAAACTAAAACTTTTGACATAGGAAAAGAGCCTTTAATCACATTCTTTACCATGTGCAATCATAAAATTGTCTAATATCTTCATTTTTTCCACAGACAAAGCTATTACCCTCAAAAACTAAAACTTTTGAAATAGGAAAAGAGCCTTTAATCACATTCTTTACCATGTGCAATCATAAAATTGTCTCATATCTTCATTTTTTCAACATACGTAGCTATTACCCTCGAAAACTAAAACTTTTGAAATAGGAAAAGAGCCTTTAATCAAATTCTTTACCATATGCAATCATAAAATTGTCTAATATCTTTCCCATTTTCAACATACGTAGCTATTACCCTCGAAAAATAAAACTTTTGACATAGGAAAAGAGCCTTTAATCACATTCTTTACCATTTGCAATCATAAAATAGTCTAATATCTTCATTTTTTCAACATACATAGCTATTACCCTCGAAAACTAAAACTTTTGAAATAGGAAAAGAGCCTTTAATCACATTCTTTACCATTTGCAATCATAAAATAGTCTAATATCTTCATTTTTTCAACATACGTAGCTATTACCCTCGAAAACTAAAACTTTTGACATAGGAAAAGAGCCTTTAATCACATTCTTTACCATTTGCAATCATAAAATAGACTAATATCTTCATTTTTTCAACATACGTAGCTATTACCCTCGAAAACTAAAACTTTTGAAATAGGAAAAGAGCCTTTAATCACATTCTTTACCATGTGCAATCATAAAATTGTCTAATATCTTCATTTTTTCAACATACGTAGCTATTACCCTCGAAAACTAAAACTTTCGAAATAGGAAAAGAGCCTTTAATCACATTCTTTACCATTTGCAATCATAAAATAGTCTAATATCTTCATTTTTTCAACATACGTAGCTATTACCCTCGAAAACTTTTGAAATAGGAAAAGAGCCTTTAATCACATTCTTTACCATTTGCAATTATGAAATAGTCTAATATCTTCATTTTTTCAACATACGTAGCTATTACCCTTGAAAACTAAAACTTTTACATAGGGAAAGAGCCTTTAATCACATTCTTTACCATGTGCAAACATAAAATTGTCTAATATCTTCATTTTTTCCACAGACAAAGCTATTACTCCAAAAAACTAAAAATTTTGAAATAGGAAAAGAGCCTTTAATCACATTCTTTACCATTTGCAATCATAGAATAGTCTAATATCTTCATTTTTTCAACATACGTAGCTATTACCCTCGAAAACTAAAACTTTTGAAATAGGAAAAGAGCCTTTAATCACATTCTTTACCATGTGCAATCATAAAATAGTCTAATATCTTCATTTTTTCAACATACCTAGCTATTACCCTCGAAAACTAAAACTTTTGAAATAGGAAAAGAGCCTTTAATCACATTCTTTACCATTTTCAATCATAAAATATTCTAATATCTTCATTTTTTCAACATACGTAGCTATTACCCTCGAAAACTAAAACTTTTGACATAGGAAAAGAGCCTTTAATCACATTCTTTGCCATTTGCAATCATAAAATAGTCTAATATCTTCATTTTTTCAACATATGTAGCTATTACCCTCGAAAACTAAAACTTTTGAAATATGAAAAGAGCCTTTAATCACATTTTTTGCCATGTACAATCATAAAATTGTCTAATATCTTGATTTTTTCCAAAAACAAAGCTCTTACCCTCGAAAACTAAAACTTTTGAAATAGGAAAAGAGCCTTTAATCACATTCTTTACCATTTGAAATCATAAAATAGTCTAATATCTTCATTTTTTCAACATACGTAGCTATTACCCTCAAAAACTAAAACTTTTGAAATAGGAAAAGAGCCTTTAATCACATTCTTTACCATTTGCAATCATAAAATAGTCTAATATCTTCATTTTTTCAACATACGTAGCTATTACCCTCGAAAACTAAAACTTTTTACATAGGAAAAGAGCCCTTAAGCACATTCTTTACCATGTGCAATCATAAAATAGTCTAATATCTTCATTTTTTCAACATACGTAGCTATTACCCTCGAAAACTAAAACTTTTGAAATAGGAAAAGAGCCTTTAATCACATTCTTTACCATGTGTAATCATAAAATAGTCTAATATCTTCATTTTTTCAACATACGTAGCTATTCCCTTCGAAAACTAAAACTTTTGACATAGGAAAAGAGCCTTTAATCACATTCTTTACCATTTACAATCATAAAATAGTCTAATATCTTCATTTTTTCAACATTAGTAGCTATTACCCTCGAAAACTAAAACTTTTGACATAGGAAAAGAGCCTTTAATCACATTCTTTACCATTTGCAATCATAAAATAGTCTAATATCTTCATTTTTTCAACATACGTAGCTATTACCCTCGAAAACTAAAACTTTTGAACATAGGAAAAGAGCCTTTAATCACATTCTTTACCATTTGCAATCATAAAATAGTCTAATATCTTCATTTTTTCAACATACGTAGCTATTACCCTCGAAAACTAAAACTTTTGAAATAGGAAAAGAGCCTTTAATCACATTCTTTACCATGTGCAATCATAAAATTGTCTAATATCTTCATTTTTTCCACAGACAAAGCTATTACCCTCGTAAACTAAAACTTTTGAAATAGGAAAAGAGCCTTTAATCACATTCTTTACCATTTGCAATCATAAAATAGTCTAATATCTTCATTTTTTCAACATACGTAGCTATTACCCTCGAAAACTAAAACTTTTGAAATAGGAAAAGAGCCTTTAATCACATTCTTTACCATTTGCAATGATAAAATAATCTAATATCTTCATTTTTTCAACATACGTAGCTATTACCCTCAAAAACTAAAACTTTTGACATAGGAAAAGAGCCTTTAATCACATTTTTTACCATGTGCAATCATAAAATTGTCTAATATCTTCATTTTTTCCACAGACAAAGCTATTACCCTCAAAAACTAAAACTTTTGAAATAGGAAAAGAGCCTTTAATCACATTCTTTACCATTTGCAATCATAAAATAGTCTAATATCTTCATTTTTTCAACATACGTAGCTATTACCCTCGAAAATTAAAACTTTTAACATAGGAAAATAGCCTTTAATCACATTCTTTACCATTTGCAATCATAAAATAGTCTAATATCTTCATTTTTTCAACATACGTAGCTATTACCCTCGAAAACTAAAACTTTTGAAATAGGAAAAGAGCCTTTAATCACATTCTTTACCATGTGCAATCATAAAATAGTCTAATATCTACATTTTTTCAACATACGTAGCTATTACCCTCGAAAACTAAATTTTTTGAAATAGGAAAAGAGCCTTTAATCACATTCTTTACCATGTGCATCATAAAATAGTCTAATATCTACATTTTTTCAACATACGTAGCTATTACCCTCGAAAACTTTTGAAATAGGAAAAGAGCCATTTGCAATCATAAAATAGTCTGATATCTTCATTTTTTCAACAGACAAAGCTATTACCCTCGAAAACTAAAGCTTTTGACATAGGAAAAGAGCCTTTAATCACATTCTTTACCATTTGCAATCATAAAATAGTCTAATATCTTCATTTTTTCAACATACGTAGCTATTACCCTCGAAAACTAAAACTTTTGAAATAGGAAAAGAGCCTTTAATCACATTCTTTACCATGTGCAATCATAAAATAGTCCAATATCTTCATTTTTTCAACATACGTAGCTATTACCCTCGAAAACTAAAACTTTTGAAATAGGAAAAGAGCCTTTAATCACATTCTTTACCATTTGCAATCATAAAATAGTCTAATATCTTCATTTTTTCAACATACGTAGCTATTACCCTCGAAAACTTTTGAAATAGGAAAAGAGCCTTTAATCACATTCTTTACCATGTGCAATCATAAAATAGTCTAATATCTTCATTTTTTCAACATACCTAGCTATTACCCTCGAAAACTAAAACTTTTGAAATAGGAAAAGAGCCTTTAATCACATTCTTTACCATTTGCAATCATAAAATAGTCTAATATCTTCATTTTTTCAACATACATAGCTATTACCCTCGAAAACTAAAACTTTTGACATAGGAAAAGAGCCTTTAATCACATTCTTTGCCATTTGCAATCATAAAATAGTCTAATATCTTCATTTTTTCAACATATGTAGCTATTACCCTCGAAAACTAAAACTTTTGAAATATGAAAAGAGCCTTTAATCACCTTTTTTGCCATGTACAATCATAAAATTGTCTAATATCTTGATTTTTTCCAAAAACAAAGCTCTTACCCTCGAAAACTAAAACTTTTGAAATAGGAAAAGAGCCTTTAATCACATTCTTTACCATTTGAAATCATAAAATAGTCTAATATCTTCATTTTTTCAACATACGTAGCTATTACCCTCGAAAACTAAAACTTTTGAAATAGGAAAAGAGCCTTTAATCACATTCTTTACCATGTTCAATCATAAAATTGTCTAATATCTTCATTTTTTCCACAGACAAAGCTATTACCCTCGTAAACAAAAACTTTTGAAATAGGAAAAGAGCCTTTAATCACATTCTTTACCATTTGCAATCATAAAATAGTCTAATATCTTCATTTTTTCAACATACGTAGCTATTACCCTCGAAAACTAAAACTTTTGAAATAGGAAAAGAGCCTTTAATCACATTCTTTACCATTTGCAATGATAAAATAATCTAATATCTTCATTTTTTCAACATACGTAGCTATTACCCTCAAAAACTAAAACTTTTGACATAGGAAAAGAGCCTTTAATCACATTCTTTACCATGTGCAATCATAAAATTGTCTAATATCTTCATTTTTTCCACAGACAAAGCTATTACCCTCAAAAACTAAAACTTTTGAAATAGGAAAAGAGCCTTTAATCACATTCTTTACCATTTGCAATCATAAAATAGTCTAATATCTTCATTTTTTCAACATACGTAGCTATTACCCTCGAAAATTAAAACTTTTGACATAGGAAAATAGCCTTTAATCACATTCTTTACCATTTGCAATCATAAAATAGTCTAATATCTTCATTTTTTCAACGTACGTAGCTATTACCCTCGAAAACTAAAACTTTTGAAATAGGGAAAGAGCCTTTAATCACATTCTTTACCATTTGCAATCATAAAATAGTCTAATATCTTCATTTTTTCAACATACGTAGCTATTACCCTCAAAAACTTAAACTTTTGACATAGGAAAAGAGCCTTTAATCACATTCTTTACCATGTGCAATCATAAAATTGTCTAATATCTTCGATTTTTCAACATACGTAGCTATTACCCTCGAAAACTAAAACTTTTGAAATAGGAAAAGAGCCTTTAATCATATTCTTTACCATTTGCAATCATAAAATAGTCTGATATCTTCATTTTTTCAACAGACAAAGCTATTACCCTCGAAAACTAAAGCTTTTGACATAGGAAAAGAGCCTTTAATCACATTCTTTACCATGTGCAATCATAAAATAGTCTAATATCTTCATTTTTTCAACATACGTAGCTATTACCCTCGAAAACTAAAACTTTTGAAATAGGAAAAGAGCCTTTAATCACATTCTTTACCATTTGCAATCATAAAATAGTCTAATATCTTCATTTTTTCAACATACGTAGCTATTACCCTCGAAAACTTTTGAAATAGGAAAAGAGCCTTTAATCACATTCTTTACCATTTGCAATTATGAAATAGTCTAATATCTTCATTTTTTCAACATACGTAGCTATTACCCTCGAAAACTAAAACTTTTACATAGGGAAAGAGCCTTTAATCACATTCTTTACCATGTGCAATCATAAAATTGTCTAATATCTTCATTTTTTCCACAGACAAAGCTATTACTCTAAAAAACTAAAAATTTTGAAATAGGAAAAGAGCCTTTAATCACATTCTTTACCATTTGCAATCATAAAATAGTCTAATATCTTCATTTTTTCAACATACGTAGCTATTACCCTCGAAAACTAAAACTTTTGAAATAGGAAAAAAGCCTTTAATCACATTCTTTACCATGTGCAATCATAAAATAGTCTAATATCTTCATTTTTTCAACATACCTAGCTATTACCCTCGAAAACTAAAACTTTTGAAATAGGAAAAGAGCCTTTCATCACATTCTTTACCATTTGCAATCATAAAATAGTCTAATATCTTCATTTTTTCAACATACGTAGCTATTACCCTCGAAAACTAAAACTTTTGACATAGGAAAAGAGCCTTTAATCACATTCTTTGCCATTTGCAATAATAAAATAGTCTAATATCTTCATTTTTTCAACATATGTAGCTATTACCCTCGAAAACTAAAACTTTTGAAATATGAAAAGAGCCTTTAATCACATTTTTTGCCATGTACAATCATAAAATTGTCTAATATCTTGATTTTTTCCAAAAACAAAGCTCTTACCCTCGAAAACTAAAACTTTTGAAATAGGAAAAGAGCCTTTAATCACATTCTTTACCATTTGCAATCATAAAATAGTCTAATATCTTCATTTTTTCAACATACGTAGCTATTACCCTCGAAAACTAAAACTTTTGAAATAGGAAAAGAGCCTTTAATCACATTCTTTACCATTTGCAATCATAAAATAGTCTAATATCTTAATTTTTTCTACATACGTAGCTATTACCCTCGAAAACTAAAACTTTTGAAATAGGAAAAGAGCCTTTAATCACATTCTTTACCATGTGCAATCATAAAATTGTCTAATATCTTCATATTTTCAACATACATAAAATAGTCTAATATCTTCATTTTTTCATCATACGTAGCTATTACCCTTGAAAACTAAAACTTTTGAAATAGGAAAAGAGCCTTCAATCACATTCTTTACCATTTGCAATCATAAAATAGTCTAATATCTTCATTTTTTCAACAGACAAAGCTATTACCCTCGAAAACTAAAACTTTTGACATAGGAAAATAGGCTTTAATCACATTCTTTACCATTTGCAATCATAAAATAGTCTAATATCTTCATTTTTTCAACATACGTAGCTATTACCCTCGAAAACTAAAACTTTTGAAATAGGAAAAGAGCCTTTAATCACATTCATTACCATGTACAATCATAAAATAGTCTAATATCTTCATTTTTTCAACATACGTAGCTATTACCCTCGAAAACTAAAACTTTTGAAATAGGAAAAGAGCCTTTAATCACATTCTTTACCATTTGAAATCATAAAATAGTCTAATATCTTAATTTTTTCAACAAACGTAGCTATTACCCTCGAAAACTAAAACTTTTGAAATAGGAAAAGAGCCTTTAATCACATTCTTTACCATGTGCAATCATAAAATTGTCTAATATCTTCATTTTTTCAACATAAGTAGCTATTACCCTCGAAAACTAAAACTTTTGACATTGGAAAAGAGCCTTTAATCACATTCTTTACCATGTGCAATCATAAAATTGTCTAATATCTTCATTTTTTGAAATAGGAAAAGAGCCTTTAATCACATTCTTTACCATGTGCAATCATAAAATTGTCTAATATCTTCATTTTTTCAACATACGTAGCTATTACCCTCAAAAACTAAAACTTTTGACATAGGAAAAGAGCCTTTATTCACTTTCTTTACCATTTGCAATCATAAAATAGTCTAATATCTTCATTTTTTCAACATACGTAGCTATTACCCTCGAAAACTAAAACTTTCGAAATAGGAAAAGAGCCTTTAATCACATTCTTTACCATGTGCAATCATTAAATAGTCTAATATCTTCATTTTTTCTACAGACAAAGCTATTACCCTCAAAAACTAAAACTTTTGAAATAGGAAAAGAGCCTTTAATCACATTCTTTACCATTTACTATTTGTATACTCGCAAGTTTTACGCAGTTAATTTGTATTGTATCTATCTATCTATATAAAAACGAGTTGTGTGTATGCATGTTTGTTTGTTTGTAAAAAGAGCGTTTGCATATGACGTCATTATAAGTGCATATGGGTTTGTATATGCACAGACAATGGGAAAGCCAAGAATCTATCTATATATATAAAAATAAGTTGTCTGTGTGTCGAGTGACGTTATGTTTGTGTGTCGACTGACGTCATGTTTTTAGATTGACGAAATTACACACCGGGACATCGGGACACAAATGACGACCGGGACACCGGGACATCTTATATATATAAAAATACGTTGTCTCTGTGTCTGTGTTTCGAGTGACGTCATGTTTGTGTGTCGACTGACGTCATGTTTGTTGATTGACGAAATTAAACACTGGGACATCGGGACACAAATGACGACCGGGACATAGGGAATATAAATGACGACCGGGACACTAAAAGAAAAAGCGACCGGGACACAAGGAATGTTCGATTGGCAATCACCATCAACAAAGCACCGGGACACAAATGACGACCGGGACACAGGGAATATAAATGGGGACCAGGACACTCAAAGAGAAATTACAGACCAGGTAACCGGAACACAAATGACGACCGGGACAAAAATGACGACCGGGACACAGGGAATATAAATGACGACCAAGATTATAAATGACGACAATTTTATGATTGCACATGGTAAAGAATGTGATTAAAGGCTCTTTTCCTATTTCAAAAGTTTTAGTTTTCGAGGGTAATAGCTACGTATGTTGAAAAAATGAAGATATTAGACTATTTTATAATTGCAAATGGTAAAGAATGTGATTAAAGGCTCTTTTCCTATGTCAAAAGTTTTAGTTTTCGAGGGTAATAGCTACGTATGTTGAAAAAATGAAGATATTAGACAATTTTATGATTGCAACTGGTAAAGAATGTGATTAAAGGCTCTTTTCCTATGTCAAAAAATGAAGATATTAGACAATTTTATGATTGCACATGATAAAGAATGTGATTAAAGGCTCTTTTCCTATGTCAAAAGTTTTAGTTTTCGAGGGTTATAGCTTTGTCTGTTGAAAAAATGAAGATTTTAGACTATTTTATGATTGCAAATGGTAAAGAATGTGATTAAAGGCTCTTTTCCTATGTCAAAAGTTTTAGTTTTCGAGGGTAATAGCTACGTATGTTGAAAAAATGAAGATATTAGACTGTTTTATGATTGCAAATGGCAAAAAATGTGATTAAAGGCTCTTTTCCTATGTCAAAAGTTTTAGTTTTCGAGGGTAATAGCTTTGTCTGTTGAAAAAATGAAGATATTAGACTATTTTATGATTGCAAATGGTAAAGAATGTGATTAAAGACTCTTTTCCTATTTCAAAAGTTTTAGTTTTCAAGGGTAATAGCTACGTATGTTGAAAAAATGAAGATATTAGACTATTTTATGATTTCAAATGGTAAAGAATGTGATTAAAGGCTCTTTTCCTATTTCAAAAGTTTTAGTTTTCGAGGGTAATAGCTTTGTCTGTGGAAAAAATGAAGATGTTAGACAATTTTATGATTGCACATGGTAAAGAATGTGATTAAAGGCTCTTTTCCTATTTCAAAAGTTTTAGTTTTCGAGGGTAATAGCTACGTATGTTGAAAAAATGAAGATATTAGACTATTTTATGATTGCAAATGGTAAAGAATGTGATTAAAGGCTCTTTTGTTATTTCAAAAGTTTTAGTTTTCGAGGGTAATAGCTACGTATGTTGAAAAAATGAAGATATTAGACTATTTTATGATTGCAAATGGTAAAGAATGTGATTAAAGGCTCTTTTCCTATGTCAAAAGTTTTAGTTTTTGAGGGTAATAGCTACGTATGTTGAAAAAAATGAAGATATTAGACAATTTTATGATTGCACATGGTAAAGAATGTGATTAAAGGCTCTTTTTCTATTTCAAAAGTTTTAGTTTTCGAGGGTAATAGCTACGTATGTTAAAAAATGAAGATATTAGACTATTTTATGATTGCAAATGGTAAAGAATGTGATTAAAGGCTCTTTTCCTATGTCAAAAGTTTTAGTTTTCGAGGGTAATAGCTACGTATGTTGAAAAAATTAAGATATTAGACAATTTTATGATTGCACATGGTAAAGAATGTGATTAAATGCTCTTTTCCTATTTCAAAAGTTTTAGTTTTCGAGGGTAATAGCTACGTATGTTGAAAAAATGAAGATATTAGACAATTTTATGATTGCACATGATAAAGAATGTGATTAAAGGCTCTTTTCCTATTTCAAAAGTTTTAGTTTTCGAGGGTAATAGCTACGTATGTTGAAAAAATGAATATATTAGACTATTTTATGATTGAAAATAGTAAAGAATGTGATTAAAGGCTCTTTTCCTATGTCAAAAGTTTTAGTTTTCGAGGGTAATAGCTTTGTCTTTTGAAAAAATGAAGATATTAGACTATTTTATTATTGCAAATGGTAAAGAATGTGATTAAAGGCTCTTTTCCTATGTCAAAAGTTTTAGTTTTCGATGGTAATAGCTACGTATGTTGAAAAAATGAAGATATTAGACTATTTTATGATTGCAAATGGCAAAAAATGTGATTAAAGGCTCTTTTCCTATGTCAAAAGTTTTAGTTTTCGAGGGTAATAGCTTTGTCTGTTGAAAAAATGAAGATATTAGACTATTTTATGATTGCAAATGGTAAAGAATGTGATTAAAGGCTCTTTTCCTATTTCAAAAGTTTTAGTTTTCAAGGGTAATAGCTACGTATGTTGAAAAAATGAAGATATTAGACTATCTTATGATTGCAAATGGTAAAGAATGTGATTAAAGGCTCTTTTCCTATTTCAAAAGTTTTAGTTTTCGAGGGTAATAGCTACGTTTGTTGAAAAAATTAAGATATTAGACTATTTTATGATTTCAAATGGTAAAGAATGTGATTAAAGGCTCTTTTCCTATTTCAAAAGTTTTAGTTTTCGAGGGTAATAGCTTTGTCTTTTGAAAAAATGAAGATATTAGACTATTTTATTATTGCAAATGGTAAAGAATGTGATTAAAGGCTCTTTTCCTATGTCAAAAGTTTTAGTTTTCGAGGGTAATAGCTACGTATGTTGAAAAAATGAAGATATTAGACAATTTTATGATTGCACATGGTAAAGAATGTGATTAAAGGCTCTTTTCCTATTTCAAAAGTTTTAGTTTTCGAGGGTAATAGCTACGTATGTTGAAAAAATGAAGATATTAGACAATTTTATGATTGCACATGATAAAAAATGTGATTAAAGGCTCTTTTCCTATTTCAAAAGTTTTAGTTTTCGAGGGTAATAGCTACGTACGTTGAAAAAATGAAGATATTAGACTATTTTATGATTGCAAATGGTATAGAATGTGATTAAAGGCTCTTTTCCTATGTCAAAGGTTTTAGTTTTCGAGGGTAATAGCTTTGTCTGTTGAAAAAATGAAGATATTAGACTATTTTATGATTGCAAATGGTAAAGAATGTGATTAAAGGCTCTTTTCCTACGTCAAAAGTTTTAGTTTTCGAGGGTAATAGCTACGTATGTTGAAAAAATGAAGATATTAGACTATTTTATGATTGCAAATGGCAAAAAATGTGATTAAAGGCTCTTTTCCTATGTCAAAAGTTTTAGTTTTCGAGGGTAATAGCTACGTATGTTGAAAAAATGAAGATATTAGACAATTTTATGATTGCACATGGTAAAGAATGTGATTAAAGGCTCTTTTCCTATTTCAAAAGTTTTAGTTTTCGAGGGTAATAGCTACGTATGTAGAAAAAATGAAGATATTAGACAATTTTATGATTGCACATGGTAAAGAATGTGATTAAAGGCTCTTTTTCCTATTTCAAAAGTTTTAGTTTTCGAGGGTAATAGCTACGTATGTTGAAAAAATGAAGATATTAGACGATTTTATGATTGCAAATGGTAAAGAATGTGATTAAAGGCTCTTTTCCTATTTCAAAAGTTTTAGTTTTCGAGGGTAATAGCTACGTATGTTGAAAAAATGAAGATATTAGATATTTTATGATTGCAAATGGTAAAGAACGTGATCAAAGGCTCTTTTCCTATTTCAAAAGTTTTAGTTTTCGAGGGTAATAGCTTTGTCTGTGGAAAAAATGAATATATTAGACAATTTTATGATTGCACATGGTAAAGAATGTGATTAAAGGCTCTTTTCCTATTTCAAAAGTTTTAGTTTTCGAGGGTAATAGTATAATAGTATAATAATAGTTTTCGAATAGTATGTTGAAAAAATGAAGATATTAGACTATTTTTTAATTGCAAATGCTAAAGAATAGGAAAAGAGCCTTTAATCACATTCTTTACCATGTGCAATCATAAAATTGTCTAATATCTTCATTTTTCCACAGACAAAGGTCTTACCCTCGAAAACTAAAACTTTTGAAATAGGAAAAGAGCCTTTAATCATATTCTTTACCATTTGCATTCATAAAATAGTCTAATATCTTCATTTTTTCAACATACGTAGCTATTACCCTCGAAAACTAAAACTTTTGAAATAGGAAAAGAGCCTTTAATCACATTCTTTACCATTTGCAATCATAAAATAGTCTAATATCTTCATTTTTTCAACATACGTAGCTGTTACCCTCGAAAACTAAAACTTTTGACATAGGAAAAGAGCCTTTAATCACATTCTTTACCATTTGCAATCATAAAATAGTCTAATATCTTCATTTTTTTCCACAGACCTAGCTATTACCCTCGAAAACTAAAACTTTTGAAATAGGAAAAGAGCCTTTAATCACATTCTTTACCATGTGCAATCATAAAATTGTCTAATATCTTCATTTTTTCCACAGACAAAGCTAATACCCTCGAAAACTAAAACTTCTGAAATAGGAAAAGAGCCTTTAATCACATTCTTTACCATTTGCAATCATAAAATAGTCTAATATCTTCATTTTTTCAACATACGTAGCTATTACCCTTGAAAACTAAAACTTTTGAAATAGGAAAAGAGCCTTTAATCACATTCTTTACCATTAGCAATCATAAAATAGTCTAATATCTTCATTTTTTCAACATACGTAGCTATTACCCTCGAAAACTAAAACTTTTGACATAGGAAAAGAGCCTTTAATCACATTCTTTACCATTTGCAATCATAAAATAGTCTAATATCTTCATTTTTTCAACATACGTAGCTATTACCCTCGAAAACTAAAACTTTTGACATAGGAAAAGAGCCTTTAATCACATTCTTTACCATTTGCAATCATAATATAGTCTAATATCTTCATTTTTTCAACATACGTAGCTATTACCTTCGAAAACTAAAACTTTTGACATAGGAAAATAGCCTTTATTCACATTCTTTACCATTTGCAATCATAAAATAGTCTAATATCTTCATTTTTTCAACATACGTAGCTATTACCCTCGAAAACTAAAACTTTTGAAATAGGAAAAGAGCCTTTAATCACATTCTTTACCATGTGCAATCATAAAATAGTCTAATATCTACATTTTTTCAACATACGTAGCTATTACCCTCGAAAACTAAACTTTTGAAAATAGGTAAAGAGCCTTTAATCACATTCTTTACCATTTGCAATCATAAAATAGTCTAATATCTTCATTTTTTCAACATACGTAGCTATTACCCTCGAAAACTTAAACTTTTGACATAGGAAAAGAGCCTTTAATCACATACTTTACCACGTGCAATCATAAAATATCTAATATCTTCATTTTTTCAACATACGTAGCTATTACCCTCAAAAACTAAAACTTTTGAAATAGGAAAAGAGCCTTTAATCACATTCTTTACCATGTGCAATCATAAAATAGTCTAATATCTTCATTTTTTCAACATACGTAGCTATTACCCTCGAAAACTAAAACTTTTGAAATAGGCACGCGACTTAAAAAAACAACAATGGAAAACGTAATAGAGGCCACAATCTTGACAGGACCTTTTGAGGTCGAGGCTGTTCTTATTCCTCGCATTCCCATGATTCCAACGTATGTGCCTTTTCAATTTAAAAGATTGCAATTCCCAATTTGATTAGTATTTGCAATCACCATCAACAAAGCTCAAGGTCAGTCATTACAAAAATGTGGTATAGATCTTAATATTGATTGCTTTTCCCATGGACAATTGTACGTTGTATGTTCGAGGGTCGGTAAACCTGACAATCTATTTATGTCCAGCGACAATTGGACAGCGAAGAATGTTGTATACTCGCAAGTTTTACGCAGTTAATTTGTATTGTATCTATCTATCTATATAAAAACGAGTTGTGTGTATGCATGTTTGTTTGTTTGTAAAAAGAGCGTTTGCATATGACGTCATTATAAGAGCATAAGGGTTTGTATATGCACAGACAATGGGAAAGCCAAGAATCTATCTATATATATAAAAATAAGTTGTCTGTGTGTCGAGTGACGTTATGTTTGTGTGTCGACTGACGTCATGTTTGTAGATTGACGAAATTACACACCGGGACATCGGGACACAAATGACGACCGGGACTTCGGGACATCTTATATATATAAAAATACGTTGTCTCTGTGTCTGTGTTTCGAGTGACGTCATGTTTGTGTGTCGACTGACGTCATGTTTGTTGATTGACGAAATTAAACACTGGGACATCGGGACACCAATGACGACCGGGACATAGGGAATATAAATGACGACCGGGACACTAAAAGACAAAGCGACCGGGACACAAGGAATGTTCGATTAGCAATCACCATCAACAAAGCACCGGGACACAAATGACGACCGGGACACAGGGAATATAAATGGGGACCAGGACACTCAAAGAGAAATTACAGACCAGGTAACCGGAACACAAATGACGACCTGGACAAAAATGACGACCGGGACACAGGGAATATAAATGACGACCAAGATTATAAATGACGACAATTTTATGATTGCACATGGTAAAGAATGTGATTAAAGGCTCTTTTCCTATTTCAAAAGTATTAGTTTTCTAGGGTAATAGCTACGTATGTTGAAAAAATGAAGATATTAGACTATTTTATGATTGCAAATGGTAAAGAATGTGATTAAAGGCTCTTTTCCTATGTCAAAAGTTTTAGTTTTCGAGGGTAATAGCTACGTATGTTGAAAAAATGAAGATATTAGTCAATTTTATGATTGCACATGGTAAAGAAAGTGATTAAAGGCTCTTTTCCTATTTCAAAAAATGAAGATATTAGACAATTTTATGATTGCACATGGTAAAGAATGTGATTAAAGGCTCTTTTCCTATGTCAAAAGTTTTAGTTTTCGTGGGTAATAGCTTTGTCTGTTGAAAAAATGAAGATATTAGACTATTTTATGATTGCAAATGGTAAAGAATGTGATTAAAGGCTCTTTTCCTATGTCAAAAGTTTTAGTTTTCGAGGGTAATAGCTACGTATGTTGAAAAAATGAAGATATTAGACTGTTTTATGATTGCAAATGGCAAAAAATGTGATTAAAGGCTCTTTTCCTATGTCAAAAGTTTTAGTTTTCGAGGGTAATAGCTATGTCTGTTGAAAAAATGAAGATATTAGACTATTTTATGATTGCAAATGGTAAAGAATGCGATTAAAGGCTCTTTTCCTATTTCAAAAGTTTTAGTTTTCAAGGGTAATAGCTACGTATGTTGAAAAAATGAAGATATTAGACTATTTTATGATTGCAAATGGTAAAGAATGTGATTAAAGGCTCTTTTCCTATTTCAAAAGTTTTAGTTTTCGAGGGTAATAGCTTTGTCTGTGGAAAAAATGAAGATTTTAGACAATTTTATGATTGCACATGGTAAAGAATGTGATTAAAGGCTCTTTTCCTATTTCAAAAGTTTTAGTTTTCGAGGGTAATAGCTACGTATGTTGAAAAAATGAAGATATTAGACTATTTTATGATTGCAAATGGTAAAATATGTGATTAAAGGCTCTTTTGCTATTTCAAAAGTTTTAGTTTTCGAGGGTAATAGCTACGTATGTTGAAAAAATTAAGATATTAGACTATTTTATGATTGCAAATGGTAAAATATGTGATTAAAGGCTCTTTTCCTATGTCAAAAGTTTTAGTTTTCGAGGGTAATAGCTACGTATGTTGAAAAAATGAAGATATTAGACTATTTTATGATTGCAAATCGTAAAGAATGTGATTAAAGGCTCTTTTCCTATGTCAAAAGTTTTAGTTTTCGAGGGTAATAGCTACGTATGTTGAAAAAATGAAGATATTAGACAATTTTATGATTGCACATGGTAAAGAATGTGATTAAATGCTCTTTACCTATTTCAAAAGTTTTAGTTTTCGAGGGTAATAGCTACGTATGTTGAAAAAATGAAGATATTAGACAATTTTATGATTGCACATGATAAAGAATGTGATTAAAGGTTCTTTTCCTATTTCAAAAGTTTTAGTTTTCGAGGGTGATAGCTACGTATGTTGAAAAAATGAAGATATTAGACTATTTTATGATTGCAAATGGCAAAAATGTGATTAAAGGCTCTTTTCCTATGTCAAAAGTTTTAGTTTTCGAGGGTAATAGCTTTGTCTGTTGAAAAAATGAAGATATTAAACTATTTTATGATTGCAAATGTTAAAGAATGTGATTAAAGGCTCTTTTCCTATTTCAACAGTTTTAGTTTTCAAGGGTAATAGCTACGTATGTTGAAAAAATGAAGATATTAGACTATTTTATGATTGCAAATGGTAAAGAATGTGATTAAAGGCTCTTTTCATATTTCAAAAGTTTTAGTTTTCGAGGGTAATAGCTACGTATGTTGAAAAAATGAAGATATTAGACTATTTTATGATTGCAAATGGTAAAGAATGTGATTAAAGGCTCTTTTCCTATGTCAAAAGTTTTAGTTTTAGAGGGTAATAGCTACGTATGTTGAAAAAATGAAGATATTAGACAATTTTATGATTGCAGATGGTAAAGAATGTGATTAAAGGCTCTTTTCCTATTTCAAAAGTTTTAGTTTTCGAGGGTAATAGCTACGTATGTTGAAAAAATGAAGATATTAGACAATTTTATGATTGCACATGATAAAGAATGTGATTAAAGGCTCTTTTCCTATTTCAAAAGTTTTAGTTTTTGAAGGTTATAGCTACGTATGTAGAAAAAATGAAGATATTAGACAATTTTATGATTGTACATGGTAAAGAATGTGATTAAAGGCTCTTTTCCTATTTCAAAAGTTTTAGTTTTCGAGGGTAATAGCTACGTATGTTGAAAAAATGAAGATATTAGACTATTTTATGATTGCAAATGGTAAAGAATGTGATTAAAGGCTCTTTTCCTATGTCAAAAGTTTTAGTTTTCGAGGGTAATAGCTTTGTCTGTTGAAAAAATGAAGATATTAGACTATTTTATGATTGCAAATGGTAAAGAAGTGATTAAAGGCTCTTTTCCTATTTCAAAAGTTTTAGTTTTCGAGGGTAATAGCTACGTATGTTGAAAAAATGAAGATATTAGATTATTTTATGATTGCAAATGGTAAAGAATGTGATTAAAGGCTCTTTTCCTATTTCAAAAGTTTTAGTTTTCGAGGGTAATAGCTTTGTCTGTGGAAAAAATGAATATATTAGACAATTTTATGATTGCACATGGTAAAGAATGTGATTAAAGGCTCTTTTCCTATTTCAAAAGTTTTAGTTTTCGAGGGTAATAGCTACGTATGTTGAAAAAAATGAAGATATTAGACTATTTTATGATTGCAAATGGTAAAGAATGTGATTAAAGGCTCTTTTCCTATTTCAAAAGTTTTAGTTTTCGAGGGTAATAGCTACGTATGTTGAAAAAATGAAGATATTAGATTATTTTATGATTGCAAATGGTAAAGAATGTGATTAAAGGCTCTTTTCCTATTTCAAAAGTTTTAGTTTTCGAGGGTAATAGCTTTGTCTGTTGAAAAAATGAAGATATTAGACTATTTTATGATTGCAAATGGTAAAGAATGCGATTAAAGGCTCTTTTCCTATTTCAAAAGTTTTAGTTTTCAAGGGTAATAGCTACGTATGTTGAAAAAATGAAGATATTAGACTATTTTATGATTGCAAATGGTAAAGAATGTGATTAAAGGCTCTTTTCCTATTTCAAAAGTTTTAGTTTTCGAGGGTAATAGCTTTGTCTGTGGAAAAAATGAAGATTTTAGACAATTTTATGATTGCACATGGTAAAGAATGTGATTAAAGGCTCTTTTCCTATTTCAAAAGTTTTAGTTTTCGAGGGTAATAGCTACGTATGTTGAAAAAATGAAGATATTAGACTATTTTATGATTGCAAATGGTAAAGAATGTGATTAAAGGCTCTTTTGCTATTTCAAAAGTTTTAGTTTTCGAGGGTAATAGCTACGTATGTTGAAAAAATTAAGATATTAGACTATTTTATGATT
Organism: Artemia franciscana; assembly: GCF_032884065.1. Classification (NCBI taxonomy): domain Eukaryota; kingdom Metazoa; phylum Arthropoda; class Branchiopoda; order Anostraca; family Artemiidae; genus Artemia; species Artemia franciscana. The sequence goes on from NW_027064262.1 coordinate 23,336, forward strand.
GCAAATGGTAAAATATGTGATTAAAGGCTATTTTCCTATGTCAAAAGTTTTAGTTTTCGAGGGTAATAGCTACGTATGTTGAAAAAATGAAGATATTAGACTATTTTATGATTGCAAATCGTAAAGAATGTGATTAAAGGCTCTTTTCCTATGTCAAAAGTTTTAGTTTTCGAGGGTAATAGCTACGTATGTTGAAAAAATGAAGATATTAGACAATTTTATGATTGCACATGGTAAAGAATGTGATTAAATGCTCTTTACCTATTTCAAAAGTTTTAGTTTTCGAGGGTAATAGCTACGTATGTTGAAAAAATGAAGATATTAGACAATTTTATGATTGCACATGATAAAGAATGTGATTAAAGGTTCTTTTCCTATTTCAAAAGTTTTAGTTTTCGAGGGTGATAGCTACGTATGTTGAAAAAATGAAGATATTAGACTATTTTATGATTGCAAATGGCAAAAAATGTGATTAAAGGCTCTTTTCCTATGTCAAAAGTTTTAGTTTTCGAGGGTAATAGCTTTGTCTGTTGAAAAAATGAAGATATTAAACTATTTTATGATTGCAAATGTTAAAGAATGTGATTAAAGGCTCTTTTCCTATTTCAACAGTTTTAGTTTTCAAGGGTAATAGCTACGTATGTTGAAAAAATGAAGTTATTAGACTATTTTATGATTGCAAATGGTAAAGAATGTGATTAAAGGCTCTTTTCATATTTCAAAAGTTTTAGTTTTCGAGGGGTAATAGCTACGTATGTTGAAAAAATGAAGATATTAGACTATTTTATGATTGCAAATGTAAAGAATGTGATTAAAGGCTCTTTTCCTATGTCAAAAGTTTTAGTTTTCGAGGATAATAGCTACGTATGTTGAAAAAAATGAAGATATTAGACTATTTTATGATTGCAAATGGCAAAAAAATGTGATTAAGGCTGTTTTCCTATGTCAAAAGTTTTAGTTTTCGAGGGTAATAGCTACGTATGTTGAAAAAAATGAAGATATTAGACAATTTTATGATTGCACATGGTAAAGAATGTGATTAAAGGCTCTTTTCCTATTTCAAAAGTTTTAGTTTTCGAGGGTTATAGCTACGTATGTAGAAAAAATGAAGATATTAGACAATTTTATGATTGTACATGGTAAAGAATGTGATTAAAGGCTCTTTTCCTATTTCAAAAGTTTTAGTTTTCGAGGGTAATAGCTACGTATGTTGAAAAAAATGAAGATATTAGGACTATTTTATGATTGCAAATGGTAAAGAATGTGATTAAAGGCTCTTTTCCTATGTCAAAAGTTTTAGTTTTTGAGGGTAATAGCTTTGTCTGTTGAAAAAATGAAGATATTAGACTATTTTATGATTGCAAATGGTAAAGAATGTGATTAAAGGCTCTTTTCCTATTTCAAAAGTTTTAGTTTTCGAGGGTAATAGCTACGTATGTTGAAAAAAATTAAGATATTAGATTATTTTATGATTGCAAATGGTAAAGAATGTGATTAAGGCTCTTTTCCTATTTCAAAAGTTTTAGTTTTCGAGGGTAATAGCTTTGTCTGTGGAAAAAATGAATATATTAGACAATTTTATGATTGCACATGGTAAAGAATGTGATTAAAGGCTCTTTTCCTATTTCAAAAGTTTTAGTTTTCGAGGGTAATAGCTACGTATGTTGAAAAAAATGAAGATATTAGACTATTTTATGATTGCAAATGGTAAAGAATGTGATTAAAGGCTCTTTTCCTATTTCAAAAGTTTTAGTTTTCGAGGGTAATAGCTACGTATGTTGAAAAAATGAAGATATTAGATTATTTATGATTGCAAATGGTAAAGAATGTGATTAAAGGCTCTTTTCCTATTCAAAAGTTTAGTTTTCGAGGGTAATAGCTTTGTCTGTGGAAAAAATTAATATATTAGACAATTTTATGATTGCACATGGTAAAGAATGTGATTAAAGGCTCTTTTCCTTTTTCAAAAGTTTTAGTTTTCGAGGTTAATAGCTACGTATGTTGAAAAAATGAAGATATTAGACTATTTTATTATTGCAAATGGTAAAGAATGTGATTAAAGGCTTCTTTTCCTATTTCAAAAGTTTTAGTTTTCGAGGGTAATAGCTACGTATGTAGAAAAAATGAAGATATTAGACAATTTTATGATTGCACATGGTAAAGAATGTGATTAACGGCTCTTTTTCCTATTTCAAAAGTTTTAGTTTTCGAGGGTAATATCTACGTATGTTGAAAAAATGAAGATATAGACTATTTTATGATTGCAAATGGTAAAGAATGTGATTAAAGGCTCTTTTCCTATGTCAAAAGTTTTAGTTTTCGAGGGTAATAGCTTTGTCTGTTGAAAAAATGAAGATATTAGACTATTTTATGATTGCAAATGGTAAAGAATGTGATTAAAGGCTCTTTTCCTATTTCAAAAGTTTTAGTTTTCGAGGGTAATAGCTACGTATGTTGAAAAAATGAAGATATTAGATATTTTATGATTGCAAATGGTAAAGGAATGTGATTAAAGGCTCTTTTCCTATTTCAAAAGTTTAGTTTTCGAGGGTAATAGTTAAATAGTATAATAATAGTTTTCGAATAGTATATTGAAAAAATGAAGATATTAGACTATTTTTGATTGCAAATGGTAAAGAATAGGAAAAGAGCCTTTAATCACATTCTTTACCATGTGCAATCATAAAATTGTCTAATAATCTTCATTTTTCCACAGACAAAGCTCTTACCCTCGAAAACTAAAACTTTTGAAATAGGAAAAGAGCCTTTAATCACATTCTTTACCATTTGCATTCATAAAATAGTCTAATATCTTCATTTTTTCAACATACGTAGCTATTACCCTCGAAAACTAAAACTTTTGAAATAGGAAAAGAGCCTTTAATCACATTCTTTACCATTTGCAATCATAAAATAGTCTAATATCTTCATTTTTTTCAACATACGTAGCTATTACCCTCGAAAACTAAAACTTTTGAAATAGGAAAAGAGCCTTTAATCACATTCTTTACCATTTGCAATCATAAAATAGTCTAATATCTTCATTTTTTCAACATACGTAGCTATTACCCTCGAAAACTAAAACTTTTGACATAGGAAAAGAGCATTTAATCACATTCTTTACCATTTGCAATCATAAAATAGTCTAATATCTTCATTTTTTTCCACAGACCTAGCTATTACCCTCGAAAACTAAAACTTTTGAAATAGGAAAAGAGCCTTTAATCACATTCTTTACCATGTGCAATCATAAAATTGTCTAATATCTTCATTTTTTCCACAGACAAAGCTAATACCCTCGAAAACTAAAACTTCTGAAATAGGAAAAGAGCCTTTAATCACATTCTTTACCATTTGCAATCATAAAATAGTCTAATATCTTCATTTTTTCAACATACGTAGCTATTACCCTTGAAAACTAAAACTTTTGAAATAGGAAAAGAGCCTTTAATCACATTCTTTACCATTAGCAATCATAAAATAGTCTAATATCTTCATTTTTTCAACATACTTAGCTATTACCCTCAAAAACTAAAACTTTTGACATAGGAAAACAGCCTTTAATCACATTCTTTACCATTTTGCAATCATAAAATAGTCTAATATCTTCATTTTTTCAACATACGTAGCTATTACCCTCGAAACTAAAACTTTTGACATAGGAAAAGAGTTCCTATGTCTTACCCCGAAAACAAAGGCTCTTTTCCTATGTCAAAAGTTTTAGTTTTCGAGGGTAATAGCTACGTATGTTGAAAAAATGAAGATATTAGACTATTTTATGATTGCAAATGGTAAAGAATGTGATTAAAGGCTCTTTTCCTATTTCAAAAGTTTTAGTTTTCGAGGGTAATAGCTATGTCT